>NW_022280136.1:0-31328 GCF_004355925.1 Anarrhichthys ocellatus
ACAACTTGTGGTTCTTGTTCCACAGATGCTGAATTTGATCCAGAAAGACTCTTGTTTGACATTCTGAGGTTTTTCTGAACACAAACAAATGTTTCAAGACAACAAAGTTCAGTTTTCTACACAAAGTCAAAGATGTTTCACAGCTTCTCTCAGACAACACATCATTTCAGGTCATTACATGGACCTCGCTCAGCTCTTTCACACATCCATCTGCAACACCACAAGTCCCAGAGAGCTCTCAACCCCCCAGAGTCCAGACCAGCTCAGGTACCCCTCACCTGCTCCAACTGCATCTACAACCACTGAGAGATCAGGTTGGTACGAACTCACATCAGCTGTGTGTGATCCTGTACACACTGATCTATATGGTCAGCAGAGAGAAGGTTCCTCTAGCAGGAGGAGACTCTCCCTCCTCCAGAGAACACAGAGACACTGAGGAACCACACCTGAACCAGAACCCAGGATAAAGAGGTTCAGTGAATGTGGTGTTGACGGTGTGGAGGTGGATCAGTGTGTCAGAGGAGACTCTGTAGAAGGACAGAGAGCCAGCAGGACAGTCCACATACACTGCTACTCTACCAGAGGAGGAGGAGGAGGAGGAGGAGGTGATGGATGTTCTTGTCTTATTGTGACAGACAGAGTAACCACCATCAGAGCACCACAGACTCCAGGACTGATCATTAAATCCAAACATACAGTCATCACCGTTTCCTCTCCTCCTGATTCCTCTGTAACTCACTGATATATAAACTCTTCCTCTCCACTCGACCTCCCAGTAACAGTGACCAGTCAGACCAGTTCTACACAGCAGCTGAGGCCAGTCATCAAACCTGTCTGGATGATCAGGATATGACTGATCCTCCTTCACACATGTCACCTTCCTGTTGTTGTCAGACAGTTTGAGTTCTCTGTTCACTGTGTTTGTGTCGAGTGTGAGTTCACAGGAATCTGATGGAGAGAACAAGACACAATACAACTGCAGTTATTAATCTATCATGTGTTTGATGATGACATCAGAGATGTGAATGAGTGATGTCACAGTTTGAAGATGCTTTGTTTTCATGAATCAAACTCAAAGCACACTTACACTTCCTCAGACCTGGTCTGGACCATCGTACTCCAGCAGGCTCCGCCCTGAAAGGAGGAGGGGGGTCAGAGCAGCATGGAGACATGGACATTACATCGCTCTCATACACAGACCTTTGTTATTCATGTTCACATGGAGCACTTATTATTCATCAGCTCATATTCTTTGACTTCACTGGAGCTTCTTCTGATTGGCCCATGACGACAGCTCATTATCTTCACTTATTCATGATGTATTATTATCAGTATTATATTGACAATCATCATCCATTTCACACTCAGTTTCCTCTACCAGTCAGTCAGTGAATCACATGTTTAAACCTGCATCAATTGATTTCTTTGTCTACTTGTGGTTCAGTGAAAACAAGCTGTGAACACAACATGTGACATATCAGCTTATAAAGTAGTTGTGTCTAACATGATATCAACAGCTGCTTCCACATCCAGCAGTTACACATCAACATGATGACTCATCAGGAGTCTTTGTGTTTGTGTCACCTGATGAATGGAAGTCCACTACTCTCTCTCTTGTAGCTCTGTGTTTGGTCTCCACCACCTCCTGAGGGAAACATCTGTCTCTTTAGCTGCTAAATGCTCCACTATGTTCACCAGCTCATCTCTAACTGAGTCTGTCTGCTGTTTGCTGCTGAGCAGGTAGTGAACAGTGGCTTCATCACAGCTTGTTGGATGAAAACAGCTGCTGCTGGAAACACTGAGACTCAACCAAACAGGAAATGTGCTGCAGAACCAAAACTAGGAGCTAAAAGAGGCTAAAAAGCTGTGTAGAGCTGCAGAGATGGAGACAGTTCTCTGTGGGTTCATCACCACCACATGACTCTTCACCATCACACAGAGTCAGCTGATCCGTTGCCAATATAGAAGTATTGATTGTTGGATGTTTTGGTCCTGACAAGCGACCACTTGTGTTTGCGTAATAATGACTGTTGTCTCTCAGAAGTAAAGGAGGAAGTAGCCTGAAATCACTACAGCACCACAAACCCTCTGATGGAGGAGGTCGGGGGGGATGGTTGGATGTACAAAGCTGTTCACATCCCGTCTCCTAGCAACAGTCAACACTGGTTTCTATTATCTGTTATCTGGGGGTGAAAATATTACAGTTCAAGTCCATCTGCAGCCGCCTGTGTCCCCCTAAAACTTTGGTCCAGTCCTCAATAAACCTCTTTGGGCTCTGACACACCATGTCCACAATCAGCTGTTGGTTCTTCACTGAGTGTCTGTGGCCGACTGTCACCTGTAGTTTCAACAAGTCGACTCTTATCAGCCGGGGAACTGGCTCTCAGTGCAAAACAAACCAAAACCAGGTAAAGCTAAACTCCTTTAAAACAGAAAAACATTCCTATTGTGATGATTTATCAAGACGCTTTAAACAGATTGTTTCTTTGTCTGTGTCTTTTCACAATAATGTCTGGACTAAAGGGCAACACGCACGAGCATCAAAACATCAACTATTGCTTGATATGAGCCCACAAACCTGCAGCGTGACAACGTTGACTCATGTCAACCCACCATGATGCCCGTCAAAGTGTCAGGATACACCACTGTCCTATTTTCTAATGTTGAACCAAGACAACGCTCCAGAAAAACAACAGTTTCATCACCTTCCCTCCCTGTTTTGGCTCAACCTGGCTACTGTTCCCTGACTACTTCTGTCTGTATTGATGGTCTGATGTGGGACACAACCATTTGATGAGTCTCTAGTAGTTTGAGGTCAGCTTGGTGTGTCAGGGTCATATTAACCAGGTTGACAGTGCGACAGAGAAAAAGTCTCCAGCTCTACCTCCTCCATCAGACTGATTGTCTGTGGCTGCAGCAGGCCTCTTCATACCTGAGAGTTTCCAGTCTCCAGTGTGGATCCTCCAGTCCATCAGACAGCAGCTTCACTCCTGAGTCTCCTGGATGATTGTAGCTCAGGTCCAGCTCTCTCAGATGGGAGGGGTTGGAGCTCAGAGCTGAGACCAGAGAAGCACAGCCTTCCTCTGTGATCAGACAGCCTGACAGGCTGCAAACGCACAAAACAACACACATGTCACATGATCTGAGGGAACTGTGAGGGCTGGAAGGTTTATGTTTATTACTGTCATCACCAATCTGTTTGTGTGTAAACTTTAAACTTAGTACTTAGTCCAAGAAAAGTAATTCACAGGGTCACCTGAGAGTTTCCAGTGTACAATGTGGACTATCCAGTCCAGCAGACAGCAGCTTCACTCCTGAATCCTGCAGGTCGTTGTTACTCAGGTCCATCTCTCTCAGACTAGAGGACTGGGAGCTGAGAACTGAGGACAGATCTTCACAGCTTCTCTCTGAGAGGTTACAGCCACTCAGTCTGAAGAGACAATGATGAAGAAGAAATAAACAATAAGTAGAAAAGATAGCAGCATATTTAAGTTATGATATATGAATCTAACTCTCTCTGTACTTACAGAGCTTTGTTGGAGGCTTTGACCACTGGCAGCAGCCTCAGAAGAGCCTCCTCTGAAGCAGAGTATTTCTTCAGGTCAAACACGTCCAGATCGTTTTCTGATGACAGTAAGATGAAGACCAGAGCTGACCACTGAGCAGGAGACAGTTCATCTGTGGAGAGACGTCCTGAACTCAGGGACTGTTGGATCTCCTCCACTAGAGAACCATCATTCAGTTCATTCAGACAGTGGAACAGATTGATGCTTTTCTCTGGAGACACATCCTCACTGATCTTCTTCTTGATGTACTGGACTGTTTCCTGATTGGTCTGTGAGCTACTTCCTGTCTGTGTCAACAGACCTCGTAGGAGAGTCTGATTGGTCTCTAGAGAAAGACCCAGGAGGAAGCGCAGGAACAAGTCCAGGTGTCCATTTGGACTCCGTAAGGCCTTGTCCACAGCACTCTGGTAGAGATGTGTTAGTTCAGGTTTGCCTCTAGAGACTTCAGACAACCGGGAGGTTGTTGGTTCTTCTGACAGCAGATTGACTCCAGAGTTGATGAAGGTCAGATGGACATGAAGAGCAGCCAGAAACTCCTGAACACTCAGATGGATGAAGCAGAACACCTTGTCCTGGTACAGTCCTCTCTCTTCTCTAAAGACCTGTGTGAACACTCCTGAGTACACTGAAGCTGCTCTGATATCGATGCCACTCTCTGTCAGGTCGGATTCATAGAAGATCAGGTTGCCTTTCTGCAGCTGATCAAAAGCCAGTTTTCCCAGAGACTCTGTCATCTTCCTGCTCTCTGGACTCCAGTGTGGATCTGACTCAGCTCCTCCATCATACTTGACCTTCTTCAGTTTGGACTGAACCACCAGGAAGTGGATGTACATCTCAGTCAGGGTCTTGGGCAGCTCTCCTCCCTCTCTAGTCTTCAACTCATCCTCCAGAACTGTAGCAGTGATCCAGCAGAAGACTGGGATATGGCACATGATGTGGAGGCTTCGTGAGGTCTTGATGTGGGAGATGATCCCTCTGGCCTGCTCCTTATCTCTGAATCTCTTCCTGAAGTACTCCTCCTTCTGTGGGTCAGTGAATCCTCTGACCTCTGTCACCATGTCAACACACTCAGGAGGGATCTGATTGGCTGCTGCAGGTCGTGTGGTTATCCAGAGGCGAGCAGAGGGAAGCAGTTTCCCCCTGAAGAGGTTTGTCAGCAGCACATCCAGTGAGGTGGACTCTGTAACATCAGTCAGGATCTCATCGTTGGTGAAGTCCAGAGGAAGTCGACACTCATCCAGACCGTCAAAAATGAACAGAACCAAGAACTCTTCAAACCTGCAGATTCCTGCTTCTTTGGTTTCACTGAAGAAGTGATGAACAAGTTCCACCAAGCTGAACTGTTTCTCTTTCAGCACATTCAGCTCTCTGAAAGTGAATGGAAATGTGAACTGTATGTCCTGGTGGTCTTTGTCTTCAGCCCAGTCCAGAGTGAACTTCTGTGTTAAGACTGTTTTCCCAATGCCAGCCACTCCCTTTGTCATCACTGTTCTGATTGGTTCCTCTCTTCCAGGTGAGGCTTTAAAGAGGTCTTCTTGTCTGATGGTTGTTTCTGGTCTGTATGGTTTCCTGGATGCTGTTTCAATGTGTCTGACCTCATGTTCATCATTGACCTCTGCAGTCCCTCCCTTCGTGATGTAGAGCTCTGTGTACATCTGATTCAGAAGGGTTGGGTTTCCTGCTTTAGGGATCCCCTCAAACACACACTGGAACTTCTTCAGGTTAGATTTCAGTTCACGCTGACAAACTGCTGCAGGAAGTCCTGAATGAATTCCTGAATAAAAACAAAGAACATCAATGAATACATTATTATACAAATATGTCAACATATCTGAATATATGTTGGTCCATCTCTTGAGACATTAGTAAACATCCCATTTATCCAGCATGTTGAATCTTTAGAGAAATCCTCTTACTGCTCTGCAGAGTCAGCCAGTTCCTCCTGCTTCATTCTCCTCAGGAAGTTTACTGTGATCTTCACAAATGCCTCTCTGCTGCTCCTCCTCTGCTCTTCATCCTCACCGTCCAGCACCTCCTCATCCTCCCTCTGACTCTCTAAGCATTCTGGGTAATCTGAACTCACAACCTTCTGGATCTTCTTCAGCTCGTTCTTCACAAAAGTGACGATGTTCTCCTCCAGCAGCTGGAACAGAATATTCTATGAATGACACAAACTAAAACCATGGAACCAAACATCAGATCCATGTTGGACAGACTGACAATCCACTGGTCTACAAAGTGCAGCATGGAGATGATTGTGAACACAATAGATGTAAAAGTAGTTGTACATGTACAGACCATAAATATGGAGTCCAGGTGTGTTTGATGCTGCTGGGCAGACTGACCTCTGGGAACCTCTGACCTCTCCTGGTCCTCTCTGTGGAGGAATCATGAAGAATCAGCTCACATTGTGTCTGTCCACACAGAGATAAACATAAGGTAAAGTTCCATGAAGTGATATGTGGATGTGGATCAGATGAGTCCCTGTAGTGGTAAAGGTTTACTAGTCCTGCTGATCCCACTGAGAATCAACAGTTCAGTCTTTCAGCTCACTGTTTTCTTCACCAGTCAGTTTGCTTTAGTCCCAACAGCTCTCACCAAAATTGTTGAGTGTGGGGTAAGGGTGGCACCAAAGGCATCTGGATGGGTAATGGAACTATAAGACGAGATAATCCAACCCAACAGAACATATGCACTTAAATTTATAAGCGTAAATAATAAAGAGAGACGTGTGATCAGGACAGTTCCCTGGAGGGTGTCAGAGATGATAGAAAACTATAACGTAACTGCCGAATTGACAAATAAGGAAACGAACGGTACAACTCCATCTGTTAAAATAACCAAAACTAGTCCAACATTTATACCATTGATGAACCCTATCGACAACAGTGGTAGACATACAGTTACCCCCAAGCCAGTAAAGTCTGAGAGTGAGATAAATGTTACAACTGTTAATACTCCTACCATAAGAGCAAAGGTAAATAAGGTAACAACCGTTATCACTCCAACCTTAAGAGTTAATTTGAGCAGCGGTACAACCGCTGTCACTCCTACTCCAAAACCATGGTCAATCAAAGTTCCAAGCACTCCTGCAGGGATACAAGTGACAGTGCCAAGTGAGGTTAGCACAAAACCAAGCCATCCGTTAGTAACAACAACTGGAAAACAAGTAGACACGATGACTAAGGCAGTAATTCCTAATGTAGTGGTAACTAATTCAACTATCGTTCCAAAGGTAAAGAAAGCCGAAGGAGCTATAGAAGTAGGTAACAACATAATTTATGATTATGATAACTATGACAGCTATGACCCAGAGGGGGGATGGGACCAAACGGTAGAGGATGTAGAAGACTCAGGGAGCCAATTCAGGCCAATGCAGAGAAGCATTAGAATAACAGGAGATGAAGACTGGGAGCAAGCTAATCAGAATGGGTGGTATAAGTGGGCATGGTACTCAGTAAAAGAGATGATCTCCATTGAATGCATAATGTGTTCAGAAGCTCCAACAACATTGCCTATAGTGGTCCCAGAAAAACATACTTTCAAAGAGTGCGCAAAGACAACAGCATGAATGTAGAGAGGGAAGATTCGTCCCCAGAGCAGGGTTAGCTTCAGTCTTCAGACTTCCTATGTGTGGTGTTCAATGTAGACTCTTGTATGGATCCCAAAAGAAACACAACTACTTAGATCTGTATCCTGAATATCAACTACGAAATGCATGTGCAGAATTTATGATTTACACAACACAGAATGAGCCTCCCACTAATAATAAAGTAGATCAATTAGAAGAGTATGAATGTTTTGCCAGTGGTGGATTTGCGTCAGACAAGAAAGGGGTTAACGTAGGCAATACTACTGGTTACTGTAAAGTAACTTGGGTGGTGTCCTGGTTCCCACACGCTAACATTACTTCTTCGTTCATCAGGAGACCGGTATGGTATGAAAACCCAATACCACGAGACCAAAGTTGTGAAAACACAACTATGACCATTCCCACTCTTCATTTGTTGAGTGAACAAACAACAGGTATAGCCGACAGCTATTGGATGTGTGGTGAAAATGTGTTACTGAATATTCTGCCACCCAGATGGGTAGGGCTGTGCGCGTTGGTTCGAATGAGGTTACCAGTAGTGGTGATATATAACGGGGCAGGGGAAACAATTAAAATGCCGGAAGTGCCCGATGGGAAGCGCAGATATAAGAGACAATCCACGCTGGACCAACGTATCCAGTTAGATGCTATAGGACAGCCTAGAGGGATTCCAAATGAGTTCAAAGCACAAGATGAGGTTAAGGCAGGATTCAAATCTATATTACCCTGGATTACTATTAACAAAAACGTTGACTGGATCAATCATATCTACTACAATCAGCAGAAGTTCATGAATTACACTGATGAGGCCTTTAAGGGGTTGGGTGAGCAGCTACACCAGACCAGTACAATGGCATGGCAAAACAGGCAAGTATTAGATTGGATCCTAGCTGAAAAAGGTGGAGTATGTCAAATGTTTGGGAAACATTGTTGTACATTCATTCCCAATAACACTGCACCTGATGGGATATTTGCTGTTGCAATGGGGAAAATTTGGGGTTTGAGACAGGAGGTTAAGGACAATGCTGGCAAGAGGGGGGTGGTCATGGGATTGGTTAGACCAACTTTTGGGAAAATGGGGGTCCGTATTGGTAAAAGCAGGCATTAGCGCATTAATAGTTTTAATTGTGGCTTTTCTATTGGCATGTTGCATCGTACCCATCCTGAGGAGACAGTGCCAGAGGAGCATGGACAAACAGATGGGTGTCATGGCAAATCTCCAACTGGCTCAGATGATGAACATGATGACGATTGAGCGAGGGACAAAGGCCCAGTTCGCTCAAATGGTGGTTGGACGACCGGACCTGTTTCCGGACCTGTTTCCCATTCCGGACTATCTGGAGGACTCCGATGACATGGAGGAAACAGGACTAGGAGGCATCTCAGCATAAAAACGAGAGCCTGAACTTTGTTGAAAGTACATACACGTCCAAAAAACACCATGTCACATGTTTTATTATCTGTCCAAACTGTTTCACTATAAATTGAATGTATTATAATCTGATATTTCTACATTCACATATATCCAAAGTCACGATTCAGTCATGATTCATATAGTCTGTGTACAAGTATTATAGTGTATAGTTTTATCATAGACATTGCATCTAATGAATACCGATATATTGTTCAATATTTTGGAGAAACTAAAATGTGTGATGTATCAGTTAGTACATGTTTGTGAGCAAGAACAGGTTCACTTCATACCAAAAAGGTGGTCGCTCGGCGGGGAAGGACCATAAGGGAGTTTTTCCTGTAATGCAACCTGCGGGTTTTTTCGCCCTTATATCAGAATCAGAACCGTTTATTGCCATGGTATGTTGAACATACAAGGAATTTGACATGACGGGAGGTGCATAACATTTAACAACAATCAACAACATTAACAGTGCAAAGTAGAAACATATTAAATTTACAGAAAATATAAAATAAAGTAAAATATAAAATAAAGTGCACAAATGAACAGATAACAGGACTATAAACAAGTGAGATGTAAGTGTAGTGTAAAAGTGTCGAGTGTAATAGAAGGGATGTGCAGGGGAGTGACCGGTAGAAATTTGTCCTGGGGATGACAGAGTCAGTGGGGGTCCCGGGCTCTGTTAATGAGCCCGACTGCCGAGGGGAAAAAACTGTTCATGTGTCGTGAGGTCTTGGTCCTGATGGACCTCAGCCTCCTACCAGATGGAAGGGGCACAAACAGTTTTTGTCCAGGATGAGAGGGGTCAGCTACAATCCTTCTTAAAGTGAACAAGTCCTGGAGGGACGGCAGATTGCAGCCAATCACCCTCTCGGCAGAGTGAATGATGCGTTGCAGCCTGCCCTTGTCCTTGGCAGTGGCTGCAGCGTACCAGACTGTGATGGAGGAGCAGAGGATGGACTCAATGATGGCTGTGTAGAAATGCACCATCATTGTCTTTGGCAGGTTGAATTTCTTCAGCTGCCTCAGGAAGTACATCCTCTGCTGGGCCTTCTTTGTGATGGAGCTGATGTTAAGCTCCTACTTGAGGTCCTGGGATATGATGGAGCCCAGGAAGCGGAAGGACTCCACCGCGTCGACGGGGGAGTCGCACAGGGTGATTGGGGCTGCATTCTTCCGGAAATCCACAACCATCACTGTCTTTAGAGCATTGAGCTCTAAGTTGTTCAACCCGCACCAGGTCACCAGATGGTCAGTCTCCCACCTGTAGGCGGACTCATCCCCACCAGAGATGAGTCCAATGAGGGTGGTGTCATCTGCGAACTTCAGGAGCTTGACGGACTGGTGACTCGAGGTGCAGCTGTTGGTGTACAGGGAGAAGAGCAGAGGGGAAAGAGCGCAGCCTTGGGGGGAACCGGTGCTGATGGTCCGAGAGGCTGAGCTGTGCTTTCCCAGCTTGACGTGCTGCTTCCTGTCAGACAGGAAGTCTGTGATCCACTTGCAGGTGGAGTCGGGCACGTGCAGCTGAGAGAGCTTGTCGTGCAGCAAAGACGGGATGGTGTTGAAGGCAGAGCTGAAGTCCACAAACAGGATCCTGGCGTAGATTCCTGGGGAGTCCAGATGCTGGAGGATGAAATTAAGACCTGTTGGCTCTGTAAGCGAACTGCAGGGGGTCCTTTTAGGTGGGACAGGACGAGGCGTTCAAAAGACTTCATGACCACAGAGGTCAGGGCGACGGGCCTGTAGTCGTTAAGTCCTGTGATCCTAGGTTTTTTGGGGACGGGGATGATGGTGGAGACCTTGAAGCAGGCTGGTACGTGGCATGTCCCCAGGGAGGTGTTGAAGATGTCTGTGAACACCGGAGACAGCTGATCAGCACAGTGCTTCAGGGTGGAGGGGGACACAGAGTCTGGGCCGGCTGGGTCGTTACTGGGGAGGGGGGTGCGCGAGAGGACAAATGTAATGGTGGTCTAAATTTAAATTTAAAGGCTGGTACGTGGCATGTACCAAAAATGTAATGGTGGCCTAAAAAGTTTGGGAACCGGTGCTGTAGAGCAGTGATTCTCAACTGGTGGGTCGCGACCCAAAAGTGGGTCGCGGACCCTTTTTCAGTGGCCTTTGCCTGACAAAAAAAAAAGGGCATTTTTATGCAGCGGAGTTATTCCAGCATTTACGGCACATGTTCAGTGGTGCAGGAAAAACACAGACCAATGTGTTGTGAATCACATCACGTGATGGGGGCGGCGTGATAGGCCCCGCTGATTGTTGTGTAACAGTGGTCCAGAATGTTCTCCTCTCTGGTAGGGCATTTAATAAACTGTCTGTATTTAGGGAGTTCATGGCTGAGCTTTCCTTTGTTAAAGTCACCAAGGACAATAACTAAAGAGTCCGGGTAGGTCCGCTCCACACACAGTATCTGGTCGGCGAGCGCACACTGTGCTTCCTGCACGTTGCTCTGCGGCGGAATGTAAACACCGACCAGTATGAATGAGGCGAACTCACGGGGGGAGTAAAAGGGTTTGCAGTTTATGATGAAAGATTCCAGATCAGGAGAACAGTGCTGAAGAATCACTGACACATCGTTGCACCAGCCACTATTGGTATAAAAACAGATTCCTCCACCTTTCGATTTGCTGGAGAGCTCCGTGTCGCGGTCCGCGCTGAAAAGCTGGAAGCCCGCCAGCTGGAGCGCAGAGTCCGGTATGGATCCACAGAGCCAGGTCTCAGTGAAGCACAAAACGGAAGATGAAGAAAAGTCTCTCCTCACCAGTAGCTGAAGTTCGTCCAGTTTGTTGCACAGTGAGCGGACTTTTGAGAGAAATATGCCCGGCAGCGGTGTTCGAAATCCACGTGTGCGAAGACGCACAAGCACGCCAGCCCACTTCCCTCTCCTCCGTGTCTCACTGCATGGGCTAAGGTGAGCGCACCTTTGACAAGAATGTCCAGTAATTCCACAGAAGTTAGCAGAAAAGTTGGAACTAAGTCCGCTGGAGTTGTACCCCTGATGTTCATGAGCTCATCTCTGGTGAAAGAGCTCCGGGTACGCAGCATAAAACTGAATTTACGACAAAAACAACACAAAACAATGCGCACCAACACGTCGACGCATCCTTCTTCGGCGCCATCTTAGTTTTGTGAAAGTGAACCTTAGTATTGAGTGATATTATTTGAAATATCTTACTAACTCAAATGTTCTTTATTGGTATTTAATCAAGCACATACAATTTAGATAAATTATTTGGCAGGATCATTCCCTGATTCTATTCTGTATAATCCATATAATCACTTGTGTTGTTGCAATGCTGTGAGGGATCAAAACTTTAGGTTACAGTTCCACCTATTTGACAAAAGTTATATGAAGTTATGTTGGGGGTCAAGTGACCCCCAAAGGGGGGATATGTTGAAGAAAATCATCATATAACTTAAGATTGAGCTGAACATATTTGGCTTCACAAGAAAACAGTTTATATAACTTGTTATGTTGAACACATTCTGTTTCACAAAAACATTCTTAGAAAGTGATTCGGACGAGCCAGACAAATTGTCATAAATCTCTCCAATTTGTACCAAAACATTTCCCGTACATGGATCGTGTGTTCTGCCAAAAGGTTATCTTGACCCAAACGAGGACATGAGAACATGACATAATGAAGAGACCAGATGTGCTTTGTTTTTGGTTCAACGGACTGGTGGAAAGTGACTTAAGGGGGGTGAAGTTTGACTATAAAAGTGATCCGTGAAAAGTAATACATTGGATTTGTTTGGATGTGCTGAACTTGTAATATGTTGGCTTGTTCTCATTAAAACACTTCCCGCTGTGTTGCAACTTCCGTTCGTCGTTTCTTGCATTTTGCCACAACACTAACAGTCTACAATCAAGCGGCGGCTCTTCATCGTTCTTGCTACTTCAGCTCCACTGATGGGCCCAGTAGAGGTTTCCCAGCTGAAAAGGGAACTACGATCCATTGAGTGGCTCATGGAGGACGTCCTCCAACGGCAGACGGAGCTGTGTTCCCAGCTAACATGTCTCGAGCCGGTGAGGATCCAGCAGCCTCGGACCATGGATGTAGCAGCTATTCTCTCTGGTGACCCTGGTCCGACTTCACCTCGGCCCCCATCCTGGGCCTCTACAGTTAAAGGTTGGAGGTTCTCTTCCCCTCTACGACCCGCTCAGCATCAGCGGTGATGACACTCCACTCTTCAACTTTTTCTCACCGCTGGCCGAGCTTCCTCTAGAGCCTGTACTCTCCTCTATTCCACCTCCTGCCCGTGGAGCGGACCGTGTGAGGCGTCCCTCTAGAAAGCGCTCCATTCCCACCAGAGCCACCTCGTCAACAGACTCACCATCACCTGCGTCAGGGACCCCCCCCCCGGGGGGCAAACCTCCTCCCACTCAGGCATCAGCTCAGGTGGTCAATCATTCAGCTCATTAATGATCGACCACAGACTCAGATCACAGCTTGCAGTACATAAAGGAACCCTGCAACCGGGCCACCTGAGATTTGAATAGTTGGAGACTCAATCATCAGATTTGTGAAGCTCCCAGGTGCAATGACATACTGTGATTTTATTGAGCTCTCGTTGACATCATCCCTCTGTTCTCACTGTGATAGTGCACGCTGCCACCAATGACGTCATGTCAAGGCAATCCTCAAAGTTCCTTATCAACTTGAGTCGTGTCACGGTCTTGGTTTTGGTTTAGTTTGTTTCCTGTTTTATTTTGAAGTTCCCCGCCTCTTGTGCCCCGTGTTCACTTCACTTCCTGTCTGTGTGATTGCCTGCCCCGCCCCTGATTGAATCCTCCTGTCTGATCACCTGCACCTCCCCAGTGTATTTAAACCCTGTGTTCCTGTCTCAGTGTGGGTATGTCTGCTCTGATCTGCTTCCCGGTATGTTCCTGCTATCATGGATGTATCCCTCGTGCATTTTCTTTCTAAATGACCTCATTCTGTTTTGTCTTTTCCCGTTCTGGTACTCTTTGGATTATTTGTTCCTCCCTTTTGGACTCACCTTTGTAAGTTTTGTTTTGGACTATTCTTTATTTAAATCACTGTTAAATATCCTTCTGCTCCTGAGTCTACCTGCATCTGGGTCCATCCCCTGTTGCCCTCTTTGCCCCCCTGTGATAAGTCGCTTGCCTCCACCATAGAAAGCCTGAGGAGAAGGTGGAGCCTGTCTGGTCCAAGTACCACTATGACCAAAAGCTGTGACCGTTTTAGTCTTTTTAGCTGCTGCACCTGTGGACGCAAAATATATATACTCTCTAACAACACCATATATGTGACTTAGCGTGTGTTCCTTCCTCACTAACAACACCATGTATGTGACTTGGCGTGCGTTCCTTCCTCACTAACAACACCATGTATGTGACTTGGCGTGCGTTCCTTCCTCACTAACTACACCATGTATGTGACTTGGCGTGTGTTCCTTCCTCACTAACTACACCATGTATGTGACTTGGCGTGTGTTCCTTCCTCACTAACGTCACCATGTATGTGACTTGGCGTGTGTTCCTTCCTCACTAACTACACCATGTATGTGACTTGGCGTGTGTTCCTTCCTCACTAACTACACCATGTATGTGACTTGGCGTGTGTTCCTTCCTCACTAACGTCACCATGTATGTGACTTGCCGTGTGTTCCTTCCTCACTAACGTCACCATGTATGTGACTTGCCGTGTGTTCCTTCCTCACTAACATCACCATGTATGTGACTTGGCGTGTGTTCCTTCCTCACTAACGTCACCATGTATGTGACTTGGCGTGTGCTTCAATGTGTAACAGGACCGTATGTGGGATGTCTGCGCTGCTTCCATTAGAGGAAGTAACTCAATGGGGTGCGGACAGTTAACCACAGAATGTTTAGGTCAGAAACAGATGTTAGTGAGGACTCATCTGACGCATTTTATTTATTAAAAATCTTATTTTACGGTTTGATTGTGTTTCTTATTTGCTTTCATGTTTTATTGTGAAGCACTTTGTAACTTTATTTTGGAAAAGTGCTATTTAAATAAAGTTATTATTATTATCATCAGTTTGAAATCCTCACCTTTGATCAACAGAGTGGTGTCCATCTTTGAAATTAATATAATGAGGCATAGACCAGTCACTCTTCATGGACACACAGCTGGGTCCAGGTCCAGGACAGTCTGGTCCCTGATGGATGCTGGTCACATGTGTAGAAACAGTCAGTGAATGAAAGCCTTTGAGTCATGTACAGGTAGAGATGGTCATCTCACCTCTGAGCTTTGGTGTGGCTGGTTTTAGAGGGAGGGACTCCCTCCTCTCTGTCCTTACACTGATTCATAGCAGAGTCCACACCTTCACACAAACACAACATTATTTCTCTTCATCATGACAAACACACACAGCTCATTCACCTCAATACTAAAGACACTCATGGGACAGTTTCCATGGTGTTGTCACTTTGAGCTGCAGAGTCCTCTCTAAGAAATGACGTTCACAATGCTCTTTCGTCTGTTGGCTTGTTTGAAGACTAGAAGAAGACTCTTCATGTGGCTTTTTATTGGCCTCTTTGGGGATGACGGCACTTTTCACTTCTATTTGACTGACTTTGAAAAGCTCTTCAACGTTTGAAATGTTCCTCTGTTTCCACGTCTACTACATCCAGTCAGAGCAGGACGCAGCTCGTCCAATAATCCAAAATCAGTCATGTGACCTTGTTAGCTACTGCTGAATTCACATCACTTTGTACCTTCATGTGTAGAGGAACCAGTGAGAGCAGAACTGAAAGCATCCGTCCAATCATTGATCAGCACATCAGCACTCATTCCTCCTTTACATCAACGTCGTGATTCTCTCTGATGGAGTCACACTGTCTCCTCTCAATGAGGCTGTTAGGGGAGCTGTCGCCCTCTGGTGGCTCAGAGGGAAACCGTCACCTTGAACTGACTCATTTCACCGTTTACCGCTTTTCACAATAAAACACCATTTGTTGGGTTGATCTTTGAAAACTGTTTAACATCAGCTGAACAGTTTCTTTATGCAGACAGACGCTTACACACATAAAATGAGTTTGTCTAAACGTCATTGAGCAGTAAAAGCTTCATTTATTTGAGGATCATCACGTTTGTGCTTCAACATGAAGATTAAAGAGAAGCTGCTTCCTTCAGATCGTCACAAATTATTTTTAAACAGTCAAATCAAACTGAATTCACATTTTTAAATAATCAGCGATTCTTACTAACCGTTAGAAGCAGAGAAGAAGAAGCTACGACACCACGAGCTCCAGAAGTGAAAGTAAAGAGGAAACGGGAAGGGAGGGGCCGTCACGAGGACACTACTTCCTCATGTTGCTTTGTGTTAAAGTTCATATCAAACAATATCCACCTTATCAATCCTAGGGGGGGGGGGCAAATATGAAATTATGTGTAGAAATATAGAAATAATATTGTCAGAAATGTTTTATGAAGCAAACAAAGGAGAGATTATAATCATTGTTTTGATACTTTGTTTTATCATTTTATCAAGAAAAAAACAGAAATTCAGAAATGCCATCTTTTTGTTTGTTTCCGTTTTAAACCAAAAACGACAAAACTAGAGAACCAAAGTCAAATAAATCCCTCATCCCTTTATGTCTCTGTCCCTGGTATCTGTCTCTGGTCTCTGTCCCTGGTGGACTTATTGAGTCCAGCATCCATACCTGTGCCCCACCACCAGGTGGCAGCAGTCTCACTACAGTAAATTGCAAATGAACCATGAACATCAAATATGTATGGCAGATCATTTCCGCAAGGCGGGGGGTGGATTTTTAGTTAACTTTTTTTTTTTTGCTGTTGGGAATGGGCTTCCATAAATATGAGATGAAATAAACATCATTAAATACATGTGTGTCAATAACCTGGATCATGAACAAAGAAGAGGTAAACGTGAGTAAATGTGCTTTAAATACACGTGTACTGCCATCTAGTGGTAGAAATGTGAAACACTAACTTCAACAGTCTGAGCTCTGAGTTCACTAAAACATGTGGAGACATAAGTATCAGTGGTAAGAGCAACAACTCTGTGAACACAACATGACTTTAATTAAACTATATTATGAACTGTATCACATCAAACAATCCTCAGATTACCTCACTACTGAGTGGGAGGAGCCATGATCTTTAGACACGCCCCCTTGAGAGTCTCACCAGCGAGGATTTGGATTTCTGCTTTTTTGCTGTATTGAAAACGTACCGAACCGAACCATGGCACCACTGTGTCGTATTGAACCGAACCGAGAATTTCGTGAACCGTTACACCCCTAATATATATATATATATTATATATACTATTACTGTATACACTATACACTAGTGTATATATACACAAACACACATAAGCAGCATTTCAATGTTATAATTGGTGGCGGTGTAAGGAGGACTAAAGATGTCATTAAATACATAAATAATTAAGTTATTACATGAACGTAGTGCAGTAAAAACTACAATATTCACCTCTGAGATGTAGTGGAGTACAACTATAAAGTAGCACCATAAACCTGAAATACTTCAGTGCCTCTGACACTATAGAGAATATTAAACATGTTATTATCATTGACAGTAACGTGAAGCAAGAATGTAACATGACATCTACACTGTAGTCTGTGAAACTCTACTTTTTGTCCGAATACAGTGCACCAGCAACTTTAAAGAATTAACAACAGTTTTGATGGAAACTACATATGGATAATTTAAAGATGCAAATACAGGTGAAATAATACACACCAGGAACTGTTGATGGACGACCCGCTCCTTCTGGCAGCAGACACATGAGGTCCTGGGGAACAGGCACTGGTCTCTTTACAGTTAGAGCTGCAAGGAGAGAAGGATCACAACACATAGTCAATGGTTTATAACGAATATGAGGACAGTGAATATGACAGATACGTTTAAATGTTGGATGCATTTACCCTCTATGTGAACCCTTCAGATGAGTTGGTGCAGCCAGTGCAGCAGATGGTTCTAAGGAAAAAGCCTTGAAAGTCATTTATATTTTGACAATATACAAACACTACTGTTAGCATCGTTACTTCACCTTTCTCAACCTTATCCAATGACACAGACTGTTTCTAACATTAATATATAAAGAATATATACTTCATTCATACACGTGTGTTCATGTTTCAATGGGTTAATATTCAGTAGCCAGTCATTATGATGTAACCTAGGCAGGTGAAGCAACATGGCACACTTCAAACACATGCATGCAGGTGTTAGTAACACAGCAGTTTCACATGTATGTATATATGTATGAACTGTAACTGATTTTAAATCTTCAGGGGGTAGAAAAAGAAATTAAAGACAGCAAATGTTTACTCACAGCTCTGCACATGTTGCTTGGGGAGGAGAGATACTCAGCATCCCTCTCTCCAGCTCTTCATCTTCATCCATCACTGAGATGCAAACAGACGAGAATAAGAACGTCATTAAATGAATATCTTCTTGTACTTCTTGTATAATGTAATAAACAACATTATTTTAACAGTGATGGAGAAAGTCTACACATCTTGTACTTCAGTAAAGAAATATGTATTAATACCACCACATGGTGTAAATACTCTTTTACAAGTAAAAGTCCTGCATTCAAATCTTACTTACTCAAAGTCTGACTTAAGTAAAAGTACAAAAAGTAAACTTTAAGGAGCAAAAATAAAAGTACTCATGATGCAGAATATTATGCATTAAATTATTATAATTATTGAGGCATTAATGTGCTTATCACTGCAATGACTTTATACACTGCTGGTAGTTTAATCTGTAATAACACATCATTTATAAATTGAGTATATTGTGTCTAATATCCTGATTCTGCTAAATAACTAGTAACTAATGCTGTCAAATACACGTGGAGCAGTAAAGGTACATAACTATAAACTACATGCATTAATAACGATACGTGACGTGATAGAGAGCTCCAGAAAATGCGGGCTGTCACCGGAGAAAGTCTTTCATTCGCAAAACGGCACCACAGCGCAACTAGCGGCCAAAGATATATTACGTCCTTTCGGCTCCACAGCGCTGCTGGTGGCCAAAGATATATTACACCCGTAGTGGTTTAGGACTACCATTGAAAATGAATGGAAAACGGTTTAGGTTGATAAAAACGATTCTCTATGATAGTTCTTATCACTACGGGTGTCATATATTTTTGTCCACAAGCACGATTCTGGGGGCGCTGCTTCTCCCCTTCCATACAAGTAAGGAGACCCCGTTTTCCTTTTTGAGTGACAGACGTGCAGCATCTACAGCAGCAGACGACAGTAAACAACCTGTGCTTTCCACAGAGTTTTATCACGGCTCTATCTTCGGACAAACAGTCAAACATATCCCACGTAAGTACGGCTCATTTGTTCAAGTATTTAATGAACGCCTCTCAGTTGTGGGTAAACTGTTTTTATAGTTTGATTACATACTTACGTAACGTTATATTTGCTGTATGTATGTAATGTTTATATGTCAGCATTAACAGTTACTCATTAGCTTGTCTTCATTAATCACATTCATATTGGCCTTCTTACTATCAACAAGCTCCCAATGTGTTGAGGCAAAGTATGTAGTCCTCCCATACTAGCAGTGTATCTCGTTTTAAAATCAAATCTAAGTTATAGAGTGTATATTACTCATGTGTTTTAATGTGTATATCTCACTTGCCTTCCCTGTTTGTATCTCACTCTCGTAGATTCATCATTCAGAATATTGCCCCTGTGGAAACACAGAGAGACACTGTCCTTGAGGAAGCAGAGGGGGGCTGAGTGGAGGAAGGTGGCAGAGAGGAAGAAGAGGGAGTCAGCGGTGCAACTTCCAACAGGTGGCCTGTGCAGGGTCTGTCACCAGCCTCTGAAGCAGGGTCCCAGCAGTGAACCTCATGTGCAGCAGCTTCCCCGGGGTGTCAGGGAAATACATCTACTGCCCCTCCAGAGTGTTCTCCCTGCACAAGGACCAGGACATGGTGAAGGAGAAGACCCGGAGAGACTTCTCACAGTCTGACTTTATGAGGCTGAGAGGGACAGATGGATCACAGAGAAGAAGAAGTGACCACGAACTCACCAAAACCCCAAATATACACTCACACACAATACTGTTCAATATATTGTATTATTATTAATTTAATTATTTAACTAGTATAAATATAATTATTGCATTAGAATGAATATCATTATTTAATTAGAATGTATACATTTAAAGCACGAGAATAAATATGGTTTGGATGCGGACATTTGAGAAGCTGAAACTAGATAATGTTGACGATTATTGTTTCAGCACTTATATTGTAAATATGTTTATGGATACACCATCTACTGTATATATACTGTATATTAAATGTATTGTTCATTTGTTTTATATATGATGTTTTAGGGGCATTTTGTTTTTGTGCATCTGTATTTTTTCAATAAAATATCTTGAAAGTGCCCCTCTGACTGTCTTTACTTTCGGGGTGGTAATACATAGAAAATTAAATAATCAAACATTTATATATGCTCATCTGCACAATAAACATATATTGTTATTGTTGCAATATAAGTAAAACTGCAGCATCATATTTGGAAATTTGTATCTCATTTGCATAATTACTTCAAGATACATTATTCTATCTTGATTCTTTGACGTGAAGCACTTTGTGTTTATGCATGAATGCTATACAAATAAATCATCATTATTTTTGTATTATAGCCACATTCTGTAGCTAATCATTTGGACCAAATACTGGACATTTAGTTTGGGTAAGGTGGGAATCGAACCGGCTCATTTTGGAAGGGCTTCTGGTCATGAACATATCTTCTGCACCTATCCGCGGCAGGCCCTCAAGAAAAAGGTTTGAGTATTACTTATTATTCTACCACTGGTTGCAGCACAGCAGTAAGGAAACAGGACAGTGGGTTCTTTGGGTTATTTGGTTTCAGCCCGGCAGGGGGCGATAAAGCGCTGCTGTGTTTAACACCGACCGACTTGATCACAGAAGGAAACGCTGCGTGACGTCATCCGTGTAGCAGCCACAAACAGGAAGAAAACATCCAGCTGTTATCTAAGCAGGGAGAGCTTTGGCTAGCTTAGCAGCCTGTGCAGCATTGTGACAGTAATGAAACGGCATTGAGAGTCGGGAACAAACTGGTGTTCGGTCATGCTGTGTCCGGAGTAGCGGCCGCATCACTGGATACCCTGGGAATATCATTCTACTCGACTTTCCTCCGGTCACGGTGTTACGTCCCTACTGGTTTTTGAACCTACTGGTTTCTCCTCCGAGCGCAGCAGCTGTTTTCTGTCTCTGTCGCCAGATTCGTCAAACATTCGCAAACATATTGCTGGAGATCTATAAACCACATCTCATATTCATTACGCGGATTACGATTGTATAAGTGAGCACTACATCACAGCCACTTATGAAGAACTACATTGAAGAATTGTATCATATATATATATATATATATATATATATATACATACACTTTTTGTTTGGGATATATTTATACTTATATTGTATATAGCTGTTGAATGTTTTTTTCTTATATTTCTCTTGTTTATTGTATATATTTCATATGTGTGTGTGTACGATGAGAGTAATATGTAACCAGAGTCAAATTCCATGTATGCGCACATTCCATGTATGCGCATGGCCAATAAAGCTGATTCTGAAAATATATTTATGGAAAGATCGCAACAACCTGGATTCGAACTCTCTCTCGAAAAGTAGTTATAAACCTAAAGATGGTCGCGCTACGCAATCCGCCACTTATCCTTAGAAATGCATCAGTCATTCAGGTATTTATTCATGAAGTCATACCTCTTCAGTGTCCAGGGAACATTTTGGTTTGGGGTGAACTGAAACAACTGGTTACCTTGGTCGTCTCTTCCAAACATATTTATCAATGCATTTTCAAATGTTGAATGTTCACGCCCAGGGTTTTCTAAATTATATTCAGTCTATAATAACATTAAAAATAATGATAATAAACTTTATTTACATATTACACAGTTTAAAAAGTGCTTCACAGATGTAAAAATGAAAATAGACTCTAGTCACCCCTAAGGGTGAAGACTCCAGTCACCCCTAAGGGAGAAGACTCCAGTCACCCCTAAGGGTGAAGACTCCAGTCACCCCTAAGGGTGAAGACTCTAGTCACCCCTAAGGGTGAAGACTCCAGTCACCCCTAAGGGAGAAGACTCCAGTCACCCCTAAGGGAGAAGACTCCAGTCACCCCTAAGGGTGAAGACTCCAGTCACCCCTAAGAGTGAAGACTCCAGTCACCCCTAAGGGTAAAGACTCCAGTCACCCCTAAGGGAGAAGACTCAAGTCACCCCTAAGGGAGAAGACTCTAGTCACCCCTAAGGGTGAAGACTCCAGTCACCCCTAAGGGAGAAGACTCTAGTCACCCCTAAGGGTGAAGACTCCAGTCACCCCTAAGGGTGAAGACTCCATTCTCTCAGTTTTGCAGCTGCTTTTTATGCTGGTCTGAGGCTTGTACCTCCCTCAAAATCATGCGTCACTCACACATGAGTCATCCTGTTTCTGGATCAACAACAGGATGTTTARCTWGTTTCATCCTGTTTGAACARGATGAATTMTATAAGGCTTGAGTGACTTTCTTAGATAAAAAGTTTTAAAAAGTGTAAACAAGTTATATGTTGTCATGGTTATAAAAAGTGTAAACAASTTATATGTTGTGATGGTTATACTTTTRTGCTTTCATATTTTTCTACARTCTCTTAACACTATTGTACTGYGACTGTGTGAGCATTGTTCTGTCATTTTAATTGTAAGCTTGGACGTGTAGATAATATAAGATAGGAGATATAAGCTATGGTAGGCTCACTAGCTACTAGTGATTAAAGCAGACATCTACAATATGACTTATGTTGATAAGATAATAATGATAGTTTAGTGTACATGGGTAATGTAGTCAGTAATAACAACATGAAGCTTGGTTATGTGGAGTGTCAGCTCGTTGGACTAACACACTGTGACACATTAACACAGACTGGTTTGGTGTGAAATCGTTTCTGTTTTCAAGTCTGCATGCAGTCAAGGCTCGATGACAAGAGATGGACACAGTGCATTCTCTGCACGCATATTTCTTTGTTTTGTGCAGCATTGCTAAATGCTGCACTACTACATAGAGCAGCGTGTGAAAATAGGCAGAGTGGCAAACACACAAACAAACGCCTCAGATGTCTCATAATCTCTCACATCCAGTTTAACAGGATGCACATCCTCTTGGCAGAGCAAAGGAAGAATGAAGACAAAGCAAACATTGTTTTGCCAAAATACCACACTTTAACATTTTATCTATACTGATAACTTTGTACTACTAGGATATTATTATCCGTTTCCGGTGTACGAAAACTCAGACGTAGTGTGGACGCTCAGTGTAAACGTAGCAAAACAATATATGCGTTTTCAAATGGAAACGTAGTAGTGTGGACATGGCCTGAGGCTGCAACTAATGATTATGCCCAGCACCATGTCCCAGGACCCGGGGTGGTGTCTTTAAAAGGAATACTTCACCCCCAAAATGACCATTTGAGTTTCAATTTATCGCCCAGCGCTACCTTGAATTCTTAAAGAAAATTTGATTTTTCTCGCATGCCTCCATTGGTAGTTCTCGTGTGCCACCGTCGACACACTGGGTGATAATTCAATATGACAATTTATCGCCTTTTTAATAGAATCAAATCGTAATGCCATCGTGGTACACAATTATGTCCTCTTCAGTGTTAATAACACTAACATACTAATTCAGATTCTTTCTAACAAGATTCACAAGAACATTTACGAATGGCACTTCACATCAAAAGCTTTAAAATATAGTTTTCATTATTGCTTACAAGACACCACAAATTCACATAAGCCAGATCCACAGTGTTATACATTTTCAAAACAATACTACAAAGTTTAAAAATTTAAAAAAATAACTTGAATGTTTTTTCAGATGATTTTCTCCAACCAAATTATTACAATTGACTAGTGGCATGCCATGTATTTTATACCTGGGCCTTCAGTGCTGTCCTACTACAGTTGAACCACCTCCTAATAACCTCATGACGCCACAGCTACGGCTTATTTGTTTCGTGTAAAAACCGGGAATTCACATAACACTGCAACATTTGAAATATGTTACATGAAGCTCAACACCTATGAGGGCAACAATTACACTAACTGCAGAGTGCAGATACATGAATACACGCATGACGGGATGCTTCGTCATTAACAGACAATGCATATAGTCAAAATCAATGCAATCAACACAAGAACAAGTCACATTAGATTAGAAAAACTTTATTAATCCCCAGTGGGGAAACTCATTTGCCACTCAAAACCCATACAGACGACACAGTCCACAACAGACAAAATCACATTACAAAGGATGAATAACACCAGACAATGCCATATAAAACATGATTGACATCAGAAAGATAAAAACCTCTAAAGGTGTTCATTTAAAAAAAACAAAAAACAAAAAAAAAAAAAAAAAAAAACCGAACTGCTGCTGGAACGAAAGACCTTATTCGTTCAGTAGAACACTGAGACATCCTGAGTCTCTCACTAAATGAGCTTCGGAGTTAATTGAAGACACCGTGTAATGGATGGTGTTAGAAAAATTCACGTGAGACTGGTGTAAAAATCATTAGCCATTGGACATTTATTCTTGCAAGAAGGAACAGAGTTGAAAGACAAACAGGTTATGCATCAAGGCTGCTCAAAGGTCTGCCTCTGAGCTCCAAACAGTTATACCTGTAAACACATGTAGGATTGTTTATGATAAGGTCCCTGTCACAAAGGAAAACATACTCGCATCTGGCGTTCATTATCACAACACTTCAACAACACTTGGACAATTTGTACCAGTTCAAGGATCATGCTCTTGTAGTAGCAAATCAGCAAGGCGCCAGTCCTGGCGTCTTCTGTAGCTTAAATCGTTGTTTAGGGTAGCAAGCTGAAACTTCGAGCTTGTTGCCCCCTAATAGATAAAACATCTGTGGTGGTGTTCACTTTCAATGTCAGTGAAAGTTCAAGCAGAGCCACTCGAGGACCTGATAGAAACTTATTACATGAAGAGTCATTTAGATTTTTCTCTAACATTCCCACCTGTTTATACCATCAGTATAACTTTTAATAAAAATCAATGAATAAATCAATAAATGAAAAAAATGAATCAATGGCCAACCCTACTACTCAAAATAAATGTAAACATAAAAACAAATCAAGAATGAATAAGACTTGAATATAATTAAGAATACATGTATTATTTTATTTTTTGTTATATGGATGAGTAAAAATGAAAATGAGGTTATATGGATTATACCGAGAGTAATATATTGAATAAAAAGGAAAATGTTCTAACAAGCATGCTGTGTACTGTCTTTATTAGCTACAGGTAATACTGCAATCATCATTCTGTCACTTCTCGATTTTCGACATATAAATCATCATTACTTTACAGCTCAGTATCAGCATCTTGCTCGAATAGGGCTATGAAGCCCTCATCACTCTGACAGGGAACTTGGCGTGTTCCCCCTTGAAATGTCACTCCCCATCTCCTCATCCTCCTCCTGGGAAATCTGTTGGTACACTAGAGTTTGCTTAGTCATGGCAGCATCGATCCAACGCTGCATTAAGCCTCTCACACATGGGATGAGACAGCAGCCACAAACAGCAAGGAAAGAGATTGCTACAAAGACTGATGTAAAGAGTGATAATACCAAATTTTGCCACTTGCCGAACCATGATTCCATCATTTTGTTGAAAAGATTGGCAATTCCCGCATTTTCGGCCAATTCCAGAGAGTGAAGTCAATCCCTTCAGTGCTCTAGTCACTGACCCGTCCGGTGCAGTGTTGTTAGGGATGCAAGTACAACAAGATGAGCCAAACATTCTACAAACCCCTCCTTTGTGAGCCAGCATCATGTCTATGGCTATTCGGTTCTGGTAGGTCATCAGGCTGGTCATGCCCACCTGCCCCGCTAGTCCTGCACCGCATCCCTCGTGAAATTGATAAGTCCCTGTTGGTTGTAATACATGTAATTAATCCATTCAACATTCTTGTTTATTGTTGCCCACCAGACTCCAACCCTGCAAAAATTTGGTTTCTTGCCTTAAATTCGTCTGGTACTCCCCTAGGGACCCCGATGGCATCTATGTAAACAGACGGATTGAATCTGCCCCCTGGTGTGTCTACTGATCTTTTTGCTCTATGGTGGTCTGTTGCTAGGAGGGTTTGCAGGGAGGCACTGCCCTGGGGTAATGCATAGAAAAGCATTAAGAGGAATATATGCGACACTCACCACCAGAACAGGGGCCAAGAAGGAGTGAGGCCAGGACCACAGGTGCCTTATAGTAAATGCTGGCACTAATTGAGGGGAGGAGCCTAACCTGAGGGCTGCATTCACAACACTTCCTATTCTGAGGAGCGTTCCCCACTACAATCTACCCCCTAGTTTTTAAATCGGCATCCCGGCGATTGGGACCTACTGCCACGGCCTGAATATGGCAGAAACGCTAGGCACAGGTACCTGAGATTTCGTAGCCCCCATTGACCTACTCCCAGCTGTCTGAGGTAGGTGATGGAGGTTAGGATGCCTCCCAGCATTAGTTTGTGTGGTCCTTCTCGTGGATGCCTCCCCATTGCCTGGGAGATCCGCGACTGTACCTGGTAGTCGAGTTGCCTGGTGCCGGCTTGAAGAAGGTGGCACCATTGCCTCTGGCTGATTTGAGGCATGAGCATACAGATTTGGTTGGTAATCGACAGGTGCAGTTGTACGTCCAGGAACCAACATGAACCATTCACCATCCAGCGATGGCTCATCTATGGGAGGGGGTTCAGTCTGTTGGGTTGGCTCACTAGGACGGTTGATCACACAAGCCAATTTACTTTTTATTAGTGAACGATGGACATGTTTTACCTTGTGAGGGTCGTTCATCGGGGCAATAGTATACACCGATCCTCCAATTGCTGGAGCCTTTAACACTTTGTACTCCACCGAGCTCCAGATGTCTTGGATCTTGTGACGGCCTCCGACGCCAACATCCCGGAGGTAGACCAACTGACCTTCTTGCAGGGGGATATCTCGCACACGTTGATCATAGTGCTTCTTACGCTGAGCAGCTGTAGCCTCGAGGTGTTTGGTAGCGCCCTCAAAAGCATGTCGTAGTCTGGTTTGGCGTTCCACAATCCAGTCATGGGTGCTGCCAGCCACAGGTTCCTGAACTCTGCCCAAGAGGAAATCGACAGGTAACTGAGGGTCTTGCCCAAACATCAAGAAAAATGGAGACTCACCAGTGGATTGGTGCACTGTGGTGTTGTAGGAGAAAGTCACTTGTGGCAGGTAGCACGACCAATCCCTCTTCTTGGTGACTGGCAGGGTGCATAGGAGGTTGTGTAGGGTGCGGTTGAATCGCTCACATTGGCCATTACAAGCTGGATGGTAGAGAGTAGTGTGGCTTTTCTCAATGCCATACATACTGCAAAGCTGTTGGATAAGATGGCTCTCAAAATTCCTGCCTTGGTCGGAGTGGATACGACTGGGAACGCCAAACTTGCAGAACCACTCATTGACCAGCACCTTGGCCACCTTGAGGCCCGTTGGTCGTGTGTTGGAACTGCCCGAGTGTACTTTGAAAAGACATCAGTCATGACCAGGACATTCTCCATCCCATTTTTTGACAGCTCTAGTATAGTGAAGTCCACAGCAAGTATTTGATTTGGGCGAGAAGCTAACAAATGGCCCATGTAGGCGCAGGTAGCTGGTTGAGTGTTTTTAGCTAGCTGACAACGTTCACACTCCAGACACCACTGCTTAATATCACGGTGCATTCCGGGCCAGTAGCACCGCTGATGGACCAAATCAGTTGTCCGTTGTATGCCTTGATGTCCATGTTCATGATGTAACTGATACAGGACCTGGCTCTTAAGTGACGTGGGTAGCACCAGCTGGAGAACCTCTTCTCCCTTGGGTGGCAGATTCTGCGATAAAGCACTCCATCTTGTTCCACTATCCTGTCCCACTGTCTGACCAGCACAAGAGCTTCCTTGGAGGCCTGGCGTCGTTCAGCTGCATCAGGGCCCTTCCTTTTGGTCCAAAAACCCAGGAATTCCTTGATGATAGGGTCTGTGTCCTGTAAAACACGTAGGTCAGACTGAGTGTGGCAAGGGAAAACTGAGATGGTGGCCTGTGTAGCCTGATTGGTTCCAATAGCCTGCTGGAGCGAGTCTGGAACTTGGATGCCAGAGGCTGCATAATCCGATGCATTGACTGGGTGCTGCCGGGAAAGGGCATCCGCATTCTGATTACTGCGACCAGGCCTGTACTTAATGGTGAAATCAATGGCGGCAAGTTGTGCAGCCCAACGCTGTTCCGTGGCACCCAGCTTGGCTGTGGATAGATGACTTAGAGGGTTATTGTCCATATACACCACACATTTCTGTCCCAGGAGGTAATCTCTGAATTTTTCAGTCATGGCCCATTTGAGGGCCAGAAACTCCAATTTCATAGAGCTGTAGTTGCTCATGTTACGCTCTGTAGGCCTAAGGCCACGGCTCGCATAAGCTATGGGTCCAACCTTACCATCCTGTTCTTGTGAGAGCACAGCACCCAGTCCACTGTAGCTGGTGTCAACCTCTAGCATGAATGGTAAGGTGAAGTTCGCATAGGCTAAGACTGGAGAAGCCATCAACCTACCCTTAAGCCCCTCAAAGCTCTGCTCACACTCCATGCAGCAGGTAGACTTTTTCCTGATGATTTCTGGGTTTTTGAGCCAGTCAGTTCAGCAACCAGGAGATGCAGTGGGGCAGCAAGCTTGGCAAACCCCTCAACAAAACGGCAGTAGTAGCTTGCAAATCCTAGGAAGGAACGCAACTCAGACCCATGGTTAGGTTGCTGCCACTTTGAGACCGCTTCTATCTTGCCAGGGTCTGTGGACACCATCCCTGGATATGATGTGGCCCAAGTATTTCACTTTTGGTCTGAAGAAGGAGCATTTTTCCAACTTAGCCTTGAGGCCCTCCTGCTGCAATCGGCCCAGTACGGCATCCAGACGCTGCACGTGCTGTGCTGTGCTACAGTGGAAGAGAAAACAACATCATCCAAGTACAGCAACAACGACTGACAGTGCTGATCTCCAGAGATACTCCATTAATCTCTGGAAGGTACTTGGGGCATTGCACAACCCAAATGGCATCCGGTTCCACTCGAACAGCCCAAAGGGGGTGCAGAATGCAGTCTTCATTTTGTCATTTTCTAGGACTGGTATTTGGTTGTACCCAGCAGCCAGGTCCAGAGTCGAGAACCAGCGGGCCCCTGACAAGGTGTCAAGGGACTCTTCAATACGGGGCAATGGGAATGCGTCCTTGCGGGTCTTGCTGTTCAGGAGCCGATAGTCCACACACAGACGAAGGCTGCCATCTTTCTTCTTTACTACCACAATGGGAGAGGCAAAAGGGCTACTACTTTCTCTGATAACCTGTGCCTCAAGAAGCTGGTGGATGCGAGTCTTTGCTGCCTCATACTCTGATGGAGGAATGCGCCTATATCTCTGACGTACAGGTACCTCATCCACTAAAGGAATTCCATGGCAAATGAGAATAGTGCAACCTATATCTCCTTCATGGGCAGAAAAGACACCACTGTACTTCTGCAATAAGGACCTGACCTGATGCTGCTCCGGCTCGTTGAGTGCCGTTAGATCAGCTGCTGCAATTTTGTCCTGCACCGTACTGGTTACAGTCTGGGAGGAAACTGTAGCTGATATCTCCCTCTTCAAGACCTGCGGGTAAACTCACCAGGTGAGCCTGACTCAAGGTGCCCAACACAGTGCGAGGGTACAGTACAACATCATGGGTCCCTACATTTACAATGGGGATATAAACAGTACCTCTTATCACACGGACTAGCGCCGGGGATGCTAGTAACCCTGCAGGTAAGCTGTTGGTAAGGGGCTTAAACAAAACATCATCTGCCAGGTGATGTTTGGAGCATGTGGCTGCCACCAATTTCATTGCACCCCCTGGGACTCTGCAGACCCTACCTCCCTTCACTTTTACACGACCTGAGCAATCAGGAGGGGTGTTAGCTTGGACCTGGTGACACTGCTGGAGAGCTTGCTGAATTGGGGTTGGAGCCTGCAACACAGAGGGCAAGTTAAAAAGAGCAGGACCATGCTGTACAAACAACTCCCAGTAACATTCCTTGATGATATTCATTCCTAGTACACCAGGAACTGCAGGAATATTGTGTGAGGGATCCCTGACCACCAACACTCCCCTCTTTGCAATAACTTTATCACAAAGCTGCACATCCAACACAAAGTAGCCTACATACGGTATCGACAGCCCATTAGCAGCACTCAGCCTCAACCAGTTGCAAGAACGAAGCTTTTCTGTGCCCCAAAGTACAAAATGCTGTACAAAGAAACTCTCCGTTATGGTTGAGACCATTGACCCTGTGTCAACGAGGCATGGAACCCAAACCTCACCCATCAACACATTAATGTTTGGGCAAGCCGACACCAGATTTTGAGGATCATCTACGGCAGACTCTGAGCCGGGGGAGCCCCCACCTGAACTTTGGCTCAACAGTTCAGAGGGTGAAAGTTTCCCTGGTTCTGAGGAGAGTGCTGATCATCAGAGTTGGTGTGTACTGCTACAGACGCTACCTGGGGCAAAGCAGCAACATATTCTCCTTTACACTCTCTAGCAAAGTGACCAGGCTGTTGGCACCTCCTACCAATGACAGTTTTCATGCGAGGCTTCGACTGAGTTCTAGGGACATTGTTAAGGGCTGCAAGACTTCTGGTAAGCTGATTCAACTGCTCTTGCTGATTCCTCAGAATTTCCTTTAGTTCACCTAGCTCAGAGCTAACAGAGGAGTTACCTGCCTTGCCATAACCGGGATGGCCTCCCTGAATAGAATGCTGAAAACCAAAGGCAGCAGGGACAGAGTTGCTTCTGCTCCTCCCACCCACTGGCATCCCTTCTTGTTCCCACCTAATGGCCTCACCGCGGACATCTATCAAGGTGGCATCGGGGTGACCCCTGACAAACTGCTTGAGTTCTCTGCGTAGGTAACAATCGGACACATGTTCGACAAACTGATCTCTGAGTAACGCATCCTTGTTCAGTAACCCACGTGGGTTTCTTTTGACAACCTTATCCATGAGACACATGAGTGCATGAGAAAATTCTTGTGGCGTTTCCCCCTCTTGTTGCTTTCTGAAAAAGAAATCTTCCTGCAAAGACACATATGACCTAGTACACCCATACAAGTTCTGCAGTATAGCCAGAATCTGGTCAGGATCGTCTCTTTCCTCCTGAGACCGGTACTTAACCTCTTCCCTTGCCTCTCCCTCTAAATGATCATATATGAAAAGTGCTTGTTCAGCTGGGGACAGATGCCGAGCACGTATACAAGACTGGACCTCTTCGACCCACTCAACAATGCTTAGACCCATCCTACCCCTAAACATGGGGCACTTCCTGTCTCTGGGAAGATAGATCAGTCTCTCTGTTAATGGAGCATGGACCGAAGGGTGCCCATGTTTAGAAGAACTTGATGAGTCGCTGGCCCCAGGCTGGTTGACCTCCTTTTCTTGACACATCCATCGATTCTCAGCTTGCAGCTGTGTGGCCAAGTCTCTTAACTGAGCGGGTTCCTCCTCCATGAGGAAGCAGTGCAGAGGAGAAGAAGAGTAGTGGCTTGTCTTTCGGGATCCGACCAGGGACACACACACACACACACACACACACACACACACACACACACACACA
>NW_022280136.1:31338-38102 GCF_004355925.1 Anarrhichthys ocellatus
CACACACACACACACACACACACACACACACACACACACACACACACCTCTGCCTTCACAGTAACCCTGCCAACAAAGCCAAAATGTAGTGAGGTCTTAAGGGGGGGGAAATTAAAGGGGACGAACAACACCACCTGGGGACTTAATCCCAGGAAATATAAACTTAAACGACCCTAATATGTTACTTGACAATTTATTAAGGGCACACAGATTCACTACCGGTATTTGGACAGAGACGCGGTTTGTAAAATAAACATATTTATTGTAGAATTCAATGCAAATCACTAAAACGACTAAAACAGGCAGAACAAAGGAAAAACAAGAAAAAGAGGCAAAACAATCAAACAAAACAGAGGCGGCAAAACAGCAGCAGGTGAACCTACAAATGATAAACAGAGATTAAAAGGGCACACCATGCTGCAAAATAATACTAATTAAGATGTGACTACTTACCACCTCAAACAAGGGGTAAGTAGTCAGCCGGCAACAAGAGGAGGAATATATGTGACACTCACCACCTGAACAGGGGCCAAGAAGGATGAGGCCAGGACCACAGGTGCCTTATAAATGCTGGCACTAATTGAGGGGAGGAGCCTAACCTGAGGGCTGCGTTCACAACACTTCCTATTCTGAGGAGCGTTCCCCACTACACTTAGTTAAACAAAATACGACAGAGTAATAAAGTAGTCTTTAATAATGAAAGGTTGTATTTGAAACTTAAGATCTTCCTCTATAAACTCAAACAGACACAGTTCCTGGAAAGTTTTAGAAGTTTTATTTTTCAGATGTAGTTACAGCGCTGCGGGTCTATCTCTCTCTCTCTCATCAACTTTACTTTAAAATCAACACTTACACGTAAACGTTTACTAGATTATGGGTCCATAAATGCGGTCAACACACGTCGATCACTCGTTTCCTCTGTGTTGTTGTCTGTTTGTCACTCCTAGCTCTGAATAGCATTTATTGCTCCTGTGGTGTAGCTCCGCCATTGGGGTATTCCTTCATGAGATACGGCATCAGGGGATAAGCTGGGTCACCCAGCAGAAAAACAGGGACAGCATCTTCGCCCTCTATCAATTATTTAGGGCATGGGGAATTGCTCCATATTTTAGGGCACAATTCTAGCTCTGAACATCATGTAACATGTCCGACTAGCTAGCTTCCAACCTAATTTTAACATTACCGCCAATGGGGAAATGCTAACCGCAATTAGCATTAGCGAATATAATATATCTTCGTACATCTTTTCATGCTTCATACAGACATACTTACAGACTAAGGTCTCTCAAGGCTACCAAACGGAAGAAGTAAAACGAAGCACCGTGTCTTCTCATTAGAATCTAAAAACAACGAGGCACCAACTGTTGTTGTAACTCGTAGCTCTGAATAGCATTTACGGCTAACTGGCTTGGCCGCTTAATAGGGCTGATGACACCGCTGGTCACGGCGCTCCCTAATCGCTCCAACAGCTTCTTCCTCCACAGAAATGCAGACTTTACTGCACAACAGCTGCTAGCTGCTAGTAGCAACGCTTGAAATTAGTTATCCATGTTGAAATGAATTACTGGTCGCCCTGGCTGTTTGTTTTCTTCCGGGTACGGGTCACGTGATAGTGAGTGTGACGAATCAGGGACGGAGACATCATGGCTGCTAATAACCAATCCAGTAGCGAACACGGGTGTGGGCTCATTTTTTCTGACACACATCCGTTTCCGACCTTCCACACGCAACCAAAACCCCGGCGTAGTGTGGCCGCTCAGTGTAAACGTAGCAAATACGGAGTAAAAACGGAGTAGTATGGACATGGCCTGTGAAGCGCCCTCAGAGTCACACTTTGCCTTGAGTGTCATTACACTGGAGGTCTATCAGCTCCACAGGTGCTCTTTCCACGTCAACTGCAAATGGATTGCTGAGCAGTTCAAATTTAAATGTCTGAGCTGCAAAGTCGGTAAATCGCCGAGTGATCTCTGTGCCAAGTGCGTGCAGTTTATCAGAAAAATGCGCAGTCGGGAACACAGCAGTGGAGACTTTTACTGCATCACACATGTCTGTGATCATACGTCCCCGTCCCTGAAGCTGGAGGTTTAGCGCAGTGAGATGCTTCGTTATGTTGCACAAAAAGCCAGCTAACATCGCCACTTTTCGTCCCGGAGCTCTGTGGTGTGGCAGGCCAGTTATGATAAACATATATTTTCTGGCGGGTCGTTGTACCGAGGGCCGTCTCTAAATGTGTTGATCCTTACGAGGCTTTTCATCTGGGTTATTTTGTCCAGGGCCCAGTTCAGAGTCTACATTTTTCCTTTTCAAATATTTCTCCATCGCTGTTCGTCTTGTCACCTCAACTTCTCCGGGGCGTCACTTAATTCTACTGTCCTAAATTAACACGGTCATTACTGCGCTACCTACTGCCACCCACTGGCATGAAAGAGTATTTATTACTTAGCCATCCACTATATTGCAGCTCAGACGCTCAACAATGGCAAAGTATTTGCAACAACTAAATAATATTTTATTGGACTCATTAAGTGAAATTGAACATTTTCCCACGGCACACCTGACAATCTCTCACGGCACACTGGTGTGCCGCGGCACAGCGGTTGAAAATCACTGGCCTAATAAATGAGGCAATCGACATCACTGGTGTCTGACAGAGAAAAATTGGACTTGCCGCACTCCCCCGTGGGCCTACCGGTTTGTTTGTAGGTGAACATGATGACGAAGGGCTCTCGGCTGAAGGTGTCCGTCCTGCACGGCTCGCAGCCGTCGTAATAGGTGTAGTTTGTAGCCACGGACACCGTCTGCTCCCTGCAGAGGAAAGATGCTACTTGACCACGTCTATTGCTGCCTGTAAAAACATTTACTTTTGAAACAAGTAAATCCTGTGCCTTCTGGGGCTGACCACTAGGGGGCAGCTTAATCCTAAAAGGGTGAATGTGGTGTGCAGATGTGTCATGCCTTTTTCTTCTTTTTTTTTGCCAAGGAAAATAATTTAGGTATAACTGCCATAGGATTATTCTAAAATTAATTTTAATTTCCCAACATTCTTGCGAGTAATTTGCATTCAAAAACACACTTTGGTGATTCTTTAAAGGGCCAGTGTGTAGGATTTCACAGATCTATTGGCAGAAATGTAATATATAATATTCACGACTATGTTTCCGTAAACTAAGAATCGTGTTTGCGTTGGCTTAGAAAGAGCCCTTCATATCTACATATTGAGATGCTCCTCTTCACGGAGTCCGCCATGTTGCACCTCCATGTTCATACAGAAGCCCAGAAGGGACAAACCAAATAGTGGCTCTAGAGAGAGCCTTCTCTCTAGAGCCACTGTTACCTGAAGGCCATCGTATAGTTCTCCGACACGCTTGTGAAGGTAGAGGTATTCAGTTGCTTTAAATCCGCAACCTCACCACTAGATGGCACTAATTCCTGCACACTGGCCCTTTAAGTGAATTCGTTGAGAAATTGTATTCAATGGCACGAAAAGCGGTCAAACGTGTGGCGTTTTCTGGCACAGTATGTGACACATGATCACCAACTTCCATCCATCCATCCATTTTTCTCCGCTTATCTGGGGTCGGGTCGCGGTGGCAACAGGCCAAGCAGGCTGACCCAGACTTCCCTTTCACCGGCAACATGTTCCAGCTCATTCTGGGGGATCCCGAGGTGTTCCCAGGCCAGCTGGGAGATGTAATCCCTCCAGCGTGTTCTGGGTCTTCCCCGGGGTCTCTTCTCAGTTGGACGTGCCTGGAAAACCTCCAGTGGGAGGCGTCCAGGAGGCATCCTAATTAGATGCCCGAACCACCTCAGCTGACTAGTTTTGACGCGAAGGAGTAGCGGCTCGACTCCAAGCTCACTCCTGATGACCGAGCTCCTTACCCTATCTCTAAGGCTGAGCCCGGCCACCCTACGGAGGAAGCTCATTTTGGCTGCTTGTAACCGCGACCTTGTCCTTTCGGTCACGACCCAGAGTTCGTGACCATAGGTGAGGGTAGGAACGTAGACCGAGTGGTAAATTGAGAGCTTTGCCTTCCGGCTCAGCTCCCTCTTCACCAAGACGGTTCGGTGCAGCGCCTGCTTTACTGCTGCAGCCGCACCGATCCGTCTGTCAATCTCCCGCTCCATCTTACCCTCACTCGTGAAAAAGACCCCAAGATACTTCGCTTGAGGTAGGCACTCCGTCCCCACCTGGAGGGAGAAATCCACCGGTTTCCGGCAAAGCACCATGGCCTCAGATTTGGAGGTGCTAACTCTCATCCCCGCCGCTTCACACTCGGCTGCAAACCGCCCCAGTGAATGCTGGAGGTCACGATCCAAGGAGGCTAACAGGACCACATCATCTGCAAACAGCAGAGAGGCGATCCCGAGACCCCCGAACCTGACGTTCTCCACCCCCCGGCTGCGCCGAGATATCCTGTCCATGAAAGTCACAGGACCGGAGACAAAGGGCAGCCCTGGCGGAGGCCAACACCCACCGGGAACGTGTCTGACTTATTGCCGAGAATGCGGACACAGCTCCTACTGCAGTCGTACAGAGACCGGATCGCCCGTTGTAATGGGTCCGGCACCCCATACTCCCGCAGCACCCCCCACAAGAACCCCCGAGGGACCCGGTCGAAAGCCTTCTCCAAGTCCACAAAGCACATGTAGACTGGTTGGGCAAACTCCCAGAACCCCTCCAGTAGTCTTGCGAGGGTAAAGAGCTGGTCCACTGTTCCACGGCCGGGACGGAATCCGCATTGCTCCTCTTGTATCTGAGGTTCGACAAACGGTCGGAGCCTCCTTTCCAGCACCCTGGCATAAGCCTTCCCCGGGAGGCTGAGTAGTTTGATACCCCGGTAATTCGAGCACACTCTCCGGTCCCCCTTTTTGAAAATGGGAACCACCACCCCGGTCTGCCAGTCCATGGGCACTGATCCCGACCCCCATGCGACATTGAAGAGGCGTGTCAGCCAGGACAGCCCAACTATGTCCAGCGCTTTCAGCATCTCAGGGCGGATCTCATCCACCCCCGGCACCTTGCCACCCAGGAGCTTTTTGACTACCTCAGCGGCCTCTGTCAGGGATATGGGTGAGCCTCCCCCTAGATCTTCAGGCGCTGCCTCCTCTGCAGAGGACATGTTGGTCGGGTTTAGGAGTTCCTCAAAGTGCTCTTTCCACCGCTCGACGATGTCCCCTGTCCGGGTCAGCAGTTCCCCCCCCCCCCTGCTGAGAACAGCCTGGGGTAAGCCCTGCTTTCCCTTCCAGAACCTCCTTGAGGCCAACCGAAAGTCCTTCTGCATGGCCTCCCCGAACTCCTCCCATGTCCGAGTTGTAGCATTCGCGACCACCGCAGCTGCAGCCCTTCTGGCCTGCCGGTACCTGTCAGCTGCTTCGGGAGACCCCTGGGCCAACCAGGCCTTGAAGGTCTCCTTCTTCAGCTTGACGGCTTCCCTCACCTCCGGTGTCCACCACCGGGTTCACGGGTTGCCACCACGACAGGCACCGATGACCTTCCGGCCACAGCTCCTAGCGGCCGCGTCCACAATAGAGGCTTTGAACATGGTCCATTCGGATTCCATGTCCCCAACCTCCCTCGGGATGTGAGAGAAGTTCTTCCGGAGGTGGGAGTTAAAGACCTCCCGGACAGGGTCCTCCGCCAGACGTTCCCAGTTCACCCTCACTACACGTTTGGGCTTGCCGGGTCTTTCCAACCGGTTCCCCTGCCATCTGATCCAACTCACCACCAGGTGGTGATCAGTTGACAGCTCTGCTCCTCTCTTCACCCGAGTGTCCAAGACATACGGCCGCAAATCAAATGATACGATTACAAAGTCGATCATTGATCTCCGGCCTAAGGTGTTCTGGTACCAGGTACACTTATGAGCCACCTTATGTTCGAACATGTTGTTTGTTATGGCCAAACCGTGGCAAGCACAGAAGTCCAATAACGAGACACCATTCGGGTTCAGATCGGGCAAGCCGTTCCTCCCAATCACCCCCCGCCAGGTTTCTCCGTCATTGCCCAAGTGAGCATTGAAGTCCCCCAGGAGAACTATGGAGTCGGTAGGTGGCGCCCTTTCCAGGACCCCTCCCACCGACTCCAAGAAGGCCGGATACTCTGAACTGCTGTTTGGTGCGTAAGCACAAACCACAGTCAGAGCCTTGCTCCCCGCAACCCGTAGGCCAATCACCAACTTCAATCTGTTAATATGTATATTGAACCGGCTTTATTTAAACCAGTGGTGGAAAGTAACTAAGTACATGTACTCAAGTACTGCGCCTCAGTATAATTTTGAGGGTTTTTTGAGGTACTTGAGTGTTTCCATTTGCTGTGACTAAATACCTCTCTCCTCCACTACATCTCAGAGGCAAATGTTTACAATTAGTTTACTTACTTTACTTACTGTTACTTTTCAGATTGAGCTTTCACATACAAAACATATGACATACATTATAATATATGACGAATTGTTACAGATTAAACTGCCCCAGAGCATATCAAGACGTTAAGATGAGCTCCACTAAGACCAGCTACAAGGTTAAAATCAGCAGTAATAATCCAACAATGTAAGTTTAGTTTCTGTTCACTGTCTCAACAGAGGATTTCCTACAACAGATCGGTAAAAACCATATACTGTGTTCCTGTGACATCAAGTAGGATCTGTGCATAGTGTTGGATAGCCTGCAAGAAAGATGATTCTCCGCAACAACAAACAGGTTTGTAGTATTGTTGTGCTACATAATTCATCCATGTTACTGTGATGAAAAACATTTTTGCATGA
>NW_022280136.1:38112-66266 GCF_004355925.1 Anarrhichthys ocellatus
AACCAACTAAATTAAACAACCAATTTCTGGTCATCTTCACTCATAACGTGCTAGCGTACGGCTTGTAGTTTCCTGCCAGAGTTTGCGCTTATGTACTTTGGTTCGCTGACCCTTCTGACCTTTAACTGCAGGTACCCAGACTCATGGTATCAGGACATCACCTCTAACAAGAAGTTCTTCTCCCTCGCTGCCACCTTCAGAGGAGGCATTGTGGGAATGATTGTGGCCGAGATCAAAGGCCGGACCAAAGTACACAAAGAGGTACGATGCTCAGCCCTGTTTTCACACAAAGCACACACCGCTGAGAAGATGTACTCTGCAGAGATGACAGTCGTTAGTTTGGAAATGTCTAAAGTGAGACACATGCACGTCGTGGAATCTGTTTTCAGGCTGCTAATTAGATGAACCAGATGCCCCCTGACTGAGTTATTACACAAGGTTAAGAAATGAGGGATAACCAGGTGATGAGAAAGGAGCATAAACAATGAGGAAGATTAAAGAAAGAACGTTTTTCATTCATTCTATCACATCTTTAAAATGAATCGGGCTGCTACTACTACTGTGTCCTGTTCTGAATTTGGGTAAATGTAAACCGCTGATATGTCTAACATTTGCAAAGTCTTTTGACAATCATACTATGCAAAATGGCTCTATGAAGTGGTGATAGTGAAGTTCTTAAGGGGGGGGGGGGAATAAACGACACGAATATGCAATTTACTCGCCTGCGAATATTTTCGCCTCGAAGCTATTCATAGTGGCAGTGATGCGAGTTTGTGAGAGTTGCATCACTTTGTCAATAAAAGGTATGAACAGATTGGCGCAGGCAGAGGACCAACTACCAGCATCCTATTGACCCAGAGCAGCGTCTGGCAGGCTGTCTGAAGTCAACTGTTGTAAAGCCTAAGCTAATGTAAGGTAATTTATTGAGTTTCCTTTAAAATGCCCTGAGTGAATTTAAGTTTACTCTGGTAAACAGTGTAAATATGTCCAGGGCTTTTATTACTGCTGGATTACTGCAATTAAAAGTATTCCACTGGGCTGATATCAGAGATCTGCTCCTCTCACTTTAGGCCACAGGTTGTCATAAACATACACAAAGTGAATTAACTTCATTTCTCTTTGGAAGAGTATTTGAATTTTCGAAGATTTACCTTCCAAGGGTAATTTGCCTGAGCAAAGATTAAAGATGGTGTGCAGATGAGGGAGCATACAGAGCAAATGACCCAACTGAAAGGTTTTTTTTATTATTAAATACTGAATTGAATGTAGTTTTTCATCTAAATTGTGGATGGTAGAAGAAAACTTTAATGTTCATCCTAGTGTGTGTGTGTGTGTGTGTGTGTGTGTGTGTGTGTGTGTGTGTGTGTGTGTGTGTGTGTGTTAGGATGGAGACATCCTGGCCTCCAGTTTCCCTGTGGACACACAGGTAGCCTACATCCTGAGCCTTGGAGTGGTCAAAGACTTCAGGAAACATGGCATAGGTACCTTTCCCCACCGGCTCTCACACACACTCACACATTGTAGGACATCTGTTTAGACTCTTGCTCAAACCTGTACGACAGGGGTCTCAAACTCAAGGCCCGCCACGTCATTTTATGTGGCCTGTGAATCCGCCAGCAAAAAAACAAAAATATTACAAATATCCCCATAGTCGAAGTTATGAGATAGAACATCAAAATGATGAGATAGAAAGTCATAATGATGAGATAGAAAGTCAGAATGATGAGATAGAAAGGCAGAATGATGAGATAGAAAGTCAGAATGATTCAGGGACCTCCTAGACTGTGGGGAAACCGCATGTGATCCAGCCTCTTACACAAAGACAGCTGGTTTCAATTATAAACAAAGCATTTAATACCTCTGATGCTAAAACAATTGCATAGTGAAGTACATTATTTACAATTACACAGAATATGACCTGCTCACCCCGAAAACGTTACCACCCACACAGTGGAACAGGAGCAAGAGACCGGAAGTTCTTTCTCTCCCGCCTTACATAGTTCAAAAAACATCCCATGATGTCCGTAGTTCCTATTGTCTAAATCCAGCTGGCTCCTCCTTCTCGCAGGACCCTCGCACGGGTATGTCCTGTAATTGCCTGTCTAGAAATCTATCTTTCCCTTACTCCCAACATACTATTCTTTACAGTTTAAAACATTTAATGACTGTCTTTTATGGCTTAACACTTCTATGATAAACATTCTATATAAAGATAAGGATTTGTAACTTTTGGCAAAAACTTCACAAGTTTCACAAGCATAGATATAAAGGTGCTACTAAGATACGCTTCTAACTACAAATCACTTCTAACTACAAATTCTAAAACACTTCTACAATTATGAATCTTCTAATTATGTATTCCAAAACACTTCTAATTATGATTTCTTAATTATGAATCATTAAACACTTCTATTATACTTTCTTAAAACACACTTCTCAACCCAAATTTCCTACAAAAGGCAAAATGATGAGATAGAAAGTCAAAATGATGAGATAGAAAGGCAAAATGATGAGATACTTAAACACACAGTCCTAGAAGCAGCTCTTTGGCTGGTTACTGCACATTTGAAATGGAAATGTATTGTGAGTACATTGAAGACTACTTTAAACGTGGCTTTACAACACATGAAATACTTCACGTGGGATTGTGTAAACGCACCCTTGAAAGGATTTTAAGCTTTGAACAAAGTTATCGTATTAACTTGTGTTTGATATTTGTCTTTGATATTTTCTTTAATAGTTTGATCTTTGATAGAGTAATGTGGGTTTCTTAACCCTAAATTAAAAGGATTTAAGTTATAATAACAGAAATGTGCTTAAATATATTTTTACATTTATATAACTATATATATCATGTACAATATGTTTACACTTGAATAAACAATAATCAAATGCAGAGAGTTATTGAACAATATGTTAGGAGTAGTTACATTTACAACTGGCCCTTTGTGGGCGACCATAATGCTGATGTGGCCTGGAGTGAAAATGAGTTTGAGACCCCTGCTGTACGACAACCCCTACATGCCTGTCCAACTGCTGAAACACAGAGGAAGTCGCTCGTTGTAGTTTTCCCCGCTTATTGGCAATGTGACTTCCACTTTCATGCGGCTTTATGGACGAGGATTAACTCATAACTAATAGATTTATCGTCCATAAATCCACTCAGAAATCGTGGAAAAACAGACGCTCCTCTCGACTTCAGAACTTGCCTGAGAATCATCACCTTTTTTCAGTTTTCTTCAGTATCGGAGTAATCCACTGACATCCACGGGTACAGTAGAACAGGAACCGCATGCTTTTAATGGCGCCCATTTGCCAAAATGTTAACAAATATAGGCTAAAAACAAAACAAGGCTCAAGTCATAGACAGATGTCACAATGATGATGGATGAGCGGATTTAAATGTATTGAAATTTTACAGTGCACTGGTCTAGCCAAAGTATCAGGTCTTTATCCACTCTATAAATTCAAACGTGAGAGCACACACCAGCTGAACAAGCCTCTGGTTGGAGGCTCATTCCTGTCACAGCCGGACTACGGTGATACCATTTGCATGTCCCACGAGTTTTGCCTTACTCGACCTACTTTTGTCATGCCACTTTGAGATATGTTTGAAACTCAGGCTACAGCACGTCAGTTGGTCGGTCGGTCTCCGCTCGCGATGCGCAGGACGTGGCATTGGTACATTTTGATGTACGAGGCCGTTCTAGGCAGGTTAGCCACGTAGCTCTGAGTTTGTATTTGTTCAAAATACCTCCAGTCTTCGGTCCAACAATCGGCAAGGCTTTAAATGTGCCGACTGAGACTGGGTAAAAAAGGGAGTCTGTTTTATTTTGGCTCTTGGAATGACCTGCAGACTAGACTCATTCTACACCCCCCCCCCCCCCCCCCCCCTCCCTCCTACCAATCCAGGCTCCCTACTGCTGGACAGTCTGAAGGAGCACATCTCAACCACGGCCCAGGACCACTGTAAGGCCATCTACCTTCACGTCCTCACCACCAACAACACTGCCATCCACTTCTACGAGAACAGGGACTTCAGGCAGCACCATTACCTGCCCTACTACTACTCCATACGAGGCGTCCTCAAAGATGGATTCACATACGTGCTCTACATCAACGGGGGTCATCCGCCCTGGACGATATTATATCCTTTATGTGGAAGCGGGAGCGAGGAGACACTCGCTCACTATTACATATATATATATATATATATATATATATATATATATATATATACTCACTCATATTTCCACTTGTCACGACGTCTGTGTGGACGTCCTTCAGCGTGAGTGGAGGAGCAGCATAACAGAAGCTCTAAGCTGCTTATATTTTACTTATTACTTACTTAAATACGATTAAAACTACTGATGACAGGATTTGTTTTAATCAAAGCAAATGATTAAATAAAAATTAGTGCTGGGCAAGTTAACGCGTTATTATCGCGTTAACGCATTCATTAATTAACGCCGACAATTATTTTATCGCGCTTCAACTCATTTTTAAAATGTATTATTATTGTAACAGACTGTCATGTTTATCGTTTGTATTGGAGATATGATGTCCCTTCAGGGTTGCCGTAGAGAAAAGGCGACTTCCGCTTCTGGTCGAGGGGGGGGGGCAGAAATAAAGAGAGAAGCTGCACCAGCTGTTGCTCTCCCTGGAGACTACTGGACATCGCTGCGGTAAAGTCAGCAGACACTCAGATCTCCGTGGTCAACTCAGCAGACACTTACATGTTAGTGCACCTATATGCTGAAATTCACGGTAAACACATTTAAACGGCACAGATCGGGAGCGAGCGAAGGACTTTGAAAGTTAGCGGAAAGATTAACGTGAGACAACATCCGGTTTTCAGAATAAGATGCCAACAAAGTATGAATTATATTCACATTAAGTATGAAACATGCTACCTGCATCTCGTGAACCAAATGTTATTGCCCTTTTGTTCATATAGCAGTACTTTTAAAATAAAAGTGCTTTTGAATTCATTATTGAACTTTGCCATAACAATGCGATTAATCGCAAAAAATCCAGGCGATTAATCGCGATTAAATATTTTAATCGTTGCCCAGCACTAATAAAAATACAATAATTTATTTCCTAATCATTTGAATTGGTGTGTTTTATGTGAATAACTACAATAGATGACAATAACAAAGTAAAACAATAACATTTCAAATTTTTGATGGTTTTCACCGACTTCGGGAGATTTGAAATTATATTCCGGAATGATGGTGAAAAAGAGAAAATCGTAATTGTCAGGTCAGACTTTTAAAGAAATCGGAAAACGGATTCAGCCGAGGAAGTTACAATGAGTGCATCTCTAAATATAAATGTTCCCATTTTCTTTGACCTCCTGTCCCACTGACTATATCCAGCACATCGGTTCCACCCTGGCCAGCCTGAGCCCCTGCTCCATCCCTCAGAGGCTGTACCGGCAGGCCCAGTCCCTGCTGCGCTCTCTGCTGCCCTGGTCCAACATCGCCTCCAAGACCGGCATACAGTACAGCAGAACAATGTGACGATGACAAGGTGGGCGGGAGCTGTGCTGACAGGAGCATACATTAGGAGCTAACGAAGTGACTTTTTTCTTTCTGTCTATTGATGGATGTTTGATTTTCCTCTTTGTCACTCTTCTGTTTCTTTCTTTTTTGCAGGAGTGCCACCGTTTCTCATCAGTCTTCCCCTGTACACACCCAGATGTACGCGCACACTCGCATCCTCGTAACAGCGTTCCCCACCCTGTGTTTGTCGCGGGACTCAGGTTCGACCTGCGTTTGACCGCTCACACGCTCGAATTATCCCCGATTTCCAATGCGCGCTTGTCGCTGTTCCCATGAGATTTGGGTTTGCCAGCCGTAGGTCCGCTAAACAGGGTTGTCGCATTGCGATGTTGGATTTCACGCTGGCAGACGGGTGTGATCTGGTGAAACCGTGGGATTTCTTTGAAAGATTCTGTCTCAATTCCCCCATATATACTACTACTACACTATCCCATAGTTACTAAAGTAACCTGTGTACTTGTGTATGCCAAAGCCGAGCAGTGTGGGACCCGCTTTCTCCCCAGGCAGCGGAACAAAGCGGAGGACCTGGTTCAGATAAACGACGGACGGCAAACACAGGTCGTAGTTTTGGTGTGAAAAGGGTGTAACACATACACACACACACACACATGCACACACACTGGGAACCCGACAGAGACTAAAGGTTCAACCCTGCCTATCGTTCTGTCTCCTCTCCTCCTGTCCACCACTGTCACAGAGACTATGTATACTGTTTGTATATTATATATACTAAGCTAATATATAAATTTATCTCTATGTATGTCTGTTCTATGCTGTCGGTAGGCCTAGTTCTAAGATTACCCACCCTGTCCCCTTTTTTTAAGTGTAGACTGAATCCAGATTCAATTCCACTTTGTAAAGTAGAGACTCAAGAACACGTTAAGTTGAATTGCTACTTGAATCCAGCTACGCTAGCAGGCTAGAAGGGTAGAGTAAAGCTAACTACACGCAGGAAACGTTGGGTCACAATGTAGATGGGGTGATATATTAAGTAGCAACGTCAAAAGGGATTCTTCCCTTTTGAAAATTCACGATATCGTCTGATTCGCTGTGTGCAACAACTGAACTGGGATCTGCACTCGTGACATGGGTACAGAAACATATGAACATGTTATGTATTTACTGCAGGCGCAAAGTGTACAGACACCTCACACACCACGCGGTTCTGCAAGTCCGGTGACTTTCTACGCCGTTTCCAAATGTTGCCCGTGTGTAGTTCATGCAAGAGTGAGGGGGAGTCGCTCGGGTCCATATTTTAGAGGTTTTAAATGGCCGCAGCCCTGTCTCGTCTGCTCAATGGCTGTAAAATTGCTGCTAATGTAGAGAAATGTCCACTTTGTTGTTGTTTTTTTCCAGATTTTTTAAAATACAGCCAAGATCGGATTTTTAGGTGGGCCTGTAAGTAGAGATGAGACAAATTAAGTAATGCTTCCCCAACACACACGTCACACACCTCGTGTGCCTGCCTGCATGCAGGTGTGTGTGTCCGTGTGAGTATTTATGCACACACGGTCCGAATTTAGCCCCCGGCGAATGCCAAATGTTGGTCCGATCAGTCCGCGGAGAGACGAATGAGTGAAGTTTTCCCGACATGTTGACTGTGAGTTTGTCAGTGAGCGACATTGTAGTTTCTCAATTCTAATGCGTTCTGTTGCACCTGATCCAATGTATACGTCAGTCAGCAAATAGATTTGATACGGGGCATAGCACTGAAAGGGGTCAGGGTATCCGTGTGACAAGATGTGGGTTTGCTGTAAAAAGGTGAAGGTTCATCCGTTAACGAGTCGGGTAACTCAAAAGTAAATTCCAGACATTGTGTATGCAATAAATTTGTTTCATTTGACTGATTGTAAAGACTGAGTCAGTGTGACCATTCCTGCTGTATGACTATTTTATTATCGTTATTATTTATACCTTTTCTTTGTGATTGTCATATTACATTGTCATAAACCTGAGCTTTGTTTTCATTCACAATATGCCAACTGTTTGTCTTAAACTTAAATACTCTGGTGATGTAATATTGCGCTTCCATGCATTTGATTGGACTTGAGAGAGATTTAAAGATGGAATGGTTCAAAGCAAGGCAGCAGAGATCTCCTAACCTCCCAGAATTCAACATGATAGCATCTTTTGTTCGTCTCACCATAGAGAGTTCTAACATGAACCCAACATGAAGGGTTATACCTAGAACATTCTGTGGAAGGTTCCATCCAGAAGCCCCTATGAGAGGTTCTATACAGAGTACCCTTCTGTGGTGTAATGGTCCCATCCAGAACCTCTCCGAAAGGTTCTATTCAGAACCTTTTCCACATTCAAAGGGTGCATTCAGGGGGTTTTTACCGAAGGACACTTTGATATTCCAAGTGTTTTATCTAGAACCCACCCAGGGCAGTTAATCAACAACAATATAGATACATTGTGAAAGGCTTCCATTGTGTTCTTAACACCTAAAACATCTGGTGCCACACGGGCAGGATAGCAGCGTTAGCATCCTGCCAAAACATTGCATCTCAAGAACCTCAGCACTTGTAGGAAAAGGATAACTTTTTTCTTTTCCATTAAGCCTCGTTAATTTTTAATATTGAGTGCATATGAAGTAGCATTACTTGGTCCAGGACCATGAAGGTTTTTCTGCACATGATTTCAACTATGGGTTAAAAGAAAGAAGGAAAGAAGCAAGTTTTGGTTCCCGCACACTACCAGTTTGTTTCTTGTTCTCTACATTGTACATTTTGTTGTTAATGAACTGATGCTCTTGTTGGGGGCAATTTGAGGAATGTGTTTGTGGCTGAAGGAACATTTAGAAGGACTTTTTTCTCTTCTCAAACCTTTGAGAAAACCTCAACTTCCCATGTTAAGCTGCCTTGGGGAGACAATAACGACACCGGATTTTGGCTTATGCTTCAGTTTGAAATATTCAGTACCCCAAAGAGACAAATTCAAACTGATCTTATACACAGAAATAAAATGTAGGTCTCTAATGTGGTAAATCTGATATGTTTGATAGATGGACAGCCACAACATTAAAATGTCCAATCATTGGTCTACTTCATACTCGTACTATCTAACCATTAGTGTGGGGTTGGTTTCCAATGGAAAGCTCAGACTGGATCTATTTTTTCTTCTAGTAAACTGATATCAAAAGGCCAAGAGAACCATTTGTGGTACGCCGCTGCAGCAGCCATTGTTTGTGCTGCTGTCCAACGGCCACGAAATTGTTCTCAGTATTGCAGACAATCTAAAACTATCATTAACGCTCAGTCACCATAGAACTGATGAAGCATGCAGCGCACAGATTTCTTTTCAAATTTAACTGTCAGAAGAATACATTGCCAGCGTCCAAACTTCATTGATTTTTCGTTTTTGTGATTGGCACAAAGTATTGAGTATTTAAAAAAAAGTGGTAAAAATATTGATGTAAACACTTCATGGCAAAAGATTGCTTTATAATATTCACCAAATTTAGGCTATTCAAATTTAAGGTTGACATGCCAGGACACAAAGTCAGGCGGGTTCATCATCTGGAAACCACGAATGTCCGACTGAAAGTTGATAATCCACCCTATTGTTGGGCTACTTCAGTCTGACAAAATTAAAACTAAAATTCCAGAGTGCCAGAGCAGTTATGAGCTGCTTTTTGGAAGTCAACCTCCTTTCTGTCTGTGTAGTGACTTCTCTTGAAAGTCCTTTTTCACGAGGTGTGTTTTCTTTTATAGTTGTGTGAAAAAGTGTTTGCCCCCTTCCTGATTTCTTATTTTTTTGCATGTTTGTCACACTTAAATGTTTCAGATCATCAAACAAATTTAAATATTAGACAAAGATAACACAAGTAAACACAAAATGCAGTTTTTAAATGAAGGTTTTTATTATTAAGGGGGAAAAAAAATCCAAACCTACATGGCCTTGTGTGAAAAAGTGATTGCCCCCTAAACCTAATAACTGGTTGGGCCACCCTTAGCAGCAACAACTGCAATCAAGCGTTTGCGATAACTGGCAATGAGTCTTTTACAGTGCTGTAGAGGAATTTTGGCCCACTCATCTTTGCAGAATTGTTGTAATTCAGCCACATTGGAGGGTTTTCGAGCATGAACCGCCTTTTCAAGGTCATGCCGCAGCATCTCAATCGGATTCAGGTCGGGACTTTGACTAGGCCACTCCAAAGTCTTCATTTTGTTTTTCTTAAGCCATTCAGAGGTGGACTTGCTGGTGTGTTTTGGATCATTGTCCTGCTGCAGAACCCAAGTGCGCTTCAGCTTGAGGTCAGGAAGCTGACCTCAAGCTGATGGCCGGGCATTCTCCTTAAGGATTTTTTGGTAGACAGCAGAATTCATGGTTCCATTTACCACAGCAAGTCTTCCAGGTCCTGAAGCAGCAAAACAGCCCCAGACCATCACACTACCACCACCATATTTTACTGTTGGTATGATGTTCCTTTTCTGAAAAGCCATGTTACTTTTACACCAGATGTAATGGGACATACACCTTCCAAAAAGTTCAACTTTTGTCTTGTCAGTCCATAGAGTATTTTCCCAAAAGTCTTGGGGATCATCAAGATGTTTTCTGGCAAAACTGAGACGAGCCTTTATGTTCTTTTTGCTCAGCAGTGGTTTTCGTCTTGGAACTCTGCCATGCAGGCCATTTTTGCCCAGTCTCTTTCTTATGGTGGAGTCATGAACACTGACCTTAATTGAGGCAAGTGAGGCCTGCAGTTCTTTGGATGTTCTGGGGTCTTTTGTGACCTCTTGGATGAGTCGTTGCTGCGCTCTTGGGGTAATTTTGGTCGGCCGGCCACTCCTGGGAAGGTTCACCACTGTTCCATGTTTTCGCCATTTGTGGATAATGGCTCTCACTGTGGTTCGCTGGAGTCCCAAAGCTTTAGAAATGGCTTTGTAACCTTTTCCAGACTGATAGATCTCAATTACTTTGTTTCTCATTTGTTCCTGAATTTCTTTGGATCGCAGCATGATGTCTAGCTTTTGAGGATCTTTTGGTCTACCTCACTTTGTCAGGCAGGTCCTATTTAAGTGATTTCTTGATTGAGAACAGGTGTGGCAGTAATCAGGCCTGGGTGTGGCTAGAGAAATTGAACTCAGCTTTCCAAAGATGTGATAAACCACAGTTAATTTATGTTTTAACAGGGGGGGCAATCACTTTTTCACACAGGGCCATGTAGGTTTGGATTTTTTTTTTCCCTTAATAATAAAAACCTTCATTTAAAAACTGCATTTTGTGTTTACTTGTGTTATCTTTGTCTAATATTTAAATTTGTTTGATGATCTGAAACATTTAAGTGTGACAAACATGCAAAAAAATAAGAAATCAGGAAGGGGGCAAACACTTTTTCACACAACTGTATGTCGCCTAACCTCTGTACATGTGAAGGCGGTTATATCTCTGGCTCACCCTTTGTTCCTGCTGCCGCCTCTGCTCTCTTTGTTTTGTTCCCCTCGTGAGTTGCACAAAAGGGATCAGCAGTCTCTGGTGACGATGAAAGAGACCAATTAAAAAAGGAATTCTACCGTATAGTCATTGCTCTTTGCACAGCTGCTTTATTTCGGCTGCAATTATTGGAGCTGGGCGATGCGTTTTTATCAGCGTCACATTACACACAGTAATTTGCAAACGTCTATGTCACTAAAGAAACACATTTACAGAAGTCCAGGTCCCATTTCTTTCAATTTAAAGGCAGTTCGGTCTCCCTCTGCTGAATGAGGGGAGGTGCTTCACGTGAACCGTGTCACCTTTCCAGTTCAACCAGTTCATGTTCTGGGTCATCTCTCATAGCACATTCTCTTTTAGAGTAAAGTGCCTCATGTGTAGCTACAGGTGTAACAGATGCACCAACACAAGTAACTCTCACTCTGTATATGTGTGTGTGTGTGTGTGTGTGTGTATATATACATAAACACATATAAAACGCATGTAGGTAGGCTTTCTACAACTGACACAATGTTACAGACACGTGACTTGACTGCATCAATTTGTCGTTCTTCCTGGGCAAACAACAGACACCATGCTGTCTCATGTTGTCTCACCGACGTCCTCATTGAAGACGATTCCTGCCCGTCCATTGGTTGTCCTGCTTCCTATGTTTCAATAAAAAGCTCCGCCCGTACCAGCAGTTGGGAAGAGCACCTGGCACTAGGATGCCAGTGCCCCCAGCTGTCTACTTCCAGCAATCACATCAGCCAGCCTCAGCAGGGGGAACGCCAGCACCCTCAGTCGCCTACCTCAGCGGTCGCATCAGCTTTCTCTATAGCCAGGGGGGCTCCTGGCACAGAGATGCCAGGTTCTTCTGTCCTTCAGCTTCACACATACCTCGAGTTCCTCGGAATCACTTTTTCCTCTTTGCCACTTACTGCACCAATACCGACTCCTCTCCTTCCTGGGCCACCTCAACCATTCTTTATCTCTCACCTGCTATCAACCGGACAATTCAAAACCGGGCTGAGCTCTGTCTCTGGCTCAACCTTCATGCTATAAAATAGTGAAGTTTTAATATGTGTTACTCTTACTATTATTTACTTATCTATCTATCCGTCCATCCGTCCGTCCAGGAATTAGTCCTTTGTTGTTTTCAATAATGATTTATGATGATGGGGCACTGTGGAAAAGAGGGAGGAACGTGGAATATGTTGTGAAACAGATGCAGGAAACAATCAAACGAGTGGAACAGTCATTGGGACGGGGATTTCAATTTCCTTTTGAGAAAACAACTACACTTTTCTTTACAAGAAAAAAAAATGGAACAGAGGTCAAAATGCATTTATATGGCATGGAGCTGAAAAGGATAGACTCGTTCATATTTTTAGGAATGTGATTTGATGCCAGGCTCACCTGGAATGTACATATTGGGAAACCTGGATGTAATCCGAGCACAAGCATTACAGATATGTAGTGGGCCTTTTAAAACAACATGTGTACCTGCATTGTATAGAAATGGGGGAGATGCCATTGGAGTTGAGAAGAATTTCAGATCATGATGACATATTGGGTCAGTTTACAGTACAAGGACATGACAACATCTGACAATAAGTTCTATTGAGTCATGCTGGGAACATGAAAAAAGGCCAACAGAGAGCTTTGGTTGGGTTGTTAAGAAGAAGGCTAGTGAATTGGGTTTACTGGATAGAAGTTATTCTCCCACTGTGGTTCTGCCAGTTATTCCTCCTTGCCACAGCCAGAAATTGATCTTGGCCTCCTTGAACTGATGAGATGAACGTTTACAGATTCATACAGATGGATCTAAAGACCTTAAGACTGGTAGAACAGCAGCAGCAGCAGCAGTAATCCCAGAATTCAATGTTGAGTGTGTGAGGAGACTTGGTGGTGACTTATCTGTGTTTGCACGTGAGATGGTGGCCATAGTTATTTACTTACAATCGGTAGAGGACGTCAGGCCAGAGAGAGGATTTATTGTATGAAATACTGTGATTACTATTCAGAATCCATCAGATGCAGCTGTGTGTTAATTGTGTGTGGGTCCCTGCTCAAAGTTAATGGGAATGAGAAGGCGGATAAAGCAGTGAAAAGTGCTTTGAAGAGTGGGAGGAATAACATTAATGTAAATACAAGTATGTCAGACACTAAAGTGGTGCTTAAGAGACAAATCAAAAAGATATGGCAGAACGAATGGAATGAAGGGAGTAAAGGAAGGTTTATTAAAAATTATTATTAAAAAATAAACTATTGGTTGGGAGTGCAGGATCTAGTGGACGAAATAGGAAAGAGGAGAGGATTCTAACTGGACTAAGGGATGGTCATACTGGTCTTAACAGTTCCCTCTATGTTATTGGAAAGCAGAATAATGGAAAGTGTGAATTTTGTGAAGAAGAAGAAACTGTGGTGATGTTTTATTGTTCTGTCAGAGGTACGATTCAGAGAGAGAAAAGCTTTGAAAAATGGACTGATTGGAGAGGAAAATATCATTAAAGTACAAAAGAAAAGCTTGAGTGACAAATATTGGAAACTTCCTCGAGAGTATTAAATAGAATTTGAGGAAAGGTTTTTTTCTCTATTTTCTCTTCTTTCATTCGTTTCCTTTTGTTTGTTTGATTATTTTAATCTTCTTTGTTTTGTTGTCGTATTACAGAGGCTATCCTTCGTCCACACTCCAGATTAGTGGGTGGCGCTATTGCACCCGAAATCTGTTTTGCCAACCGCCATTAAAAGCAACAGAAGAAGAAGAAGAAGAAGTCACGCCCATCGGAGTACGCTGCTTTGACGCTGTGCTGAGCCTCACACCGACGAGTCTCACCCGGCGGTGGAACAAACACAACTAACTCTCAAAGTTTTCTTTTTTTGTCTCGTCGGACGCGTTTTCTCCGGCTCCAGAACGCTCTTCAGCCGTGAAGTTGTTGGAGTGCACGAGGTGAGTGATGCACTCAGTCACAAAAAAATGACCGTTTTTGATGAGTGAATGGGGCACACGGATAACTCTCTCAGCAATTAGCGTTAACTAAGTTAATTAGTGTTTTTATCACAAGTTAACTGTCGGGTTTTAGCATATGGTCTCTTTTTGGTAAATCATTTGGTTACAGTTATGTGTTGTGGTAAAAGTGGACATTGTGGTTGCTGTCGAGGTTGACACTTGTTTCTCTTTCCACCATTTTATTGGCGTTCAAGTCCACTAAATTCCACGCTCTTCCTTTTCCATTACGGTTTGTGTTTTCCTGGCTTGTCGCGCGCGCTTCCTTTGGAGGTGAACAAGCAAGCGCGAGCCAACAGAAAGAAAGAGAGAGCGTTTGTGTGAGCGCGCGCGCGACGCTTTCATTCAAAGTCTTAAAAAGTTTTGTTTTTTTTCTCTCACCGCAAACCTCTCATTTCGAGTTGATTAAGTGCTGGAAGACGAGCTTCGTGGGCGCTTAAGAGATGTAGGACGTTGCCAGTATCTATCAGCAGCTAATTATATGTGGGAAGAGTTTGAGTGTGTGCGCGTGCGCGTTAACCACACGGGAGAGGTTTAGGGGAAAGCCCTTGTTTTTGAGTCCTGGTACAGGCCTCTTGTTGGTTGAAACAACAGCAAAACATCAGCTGATTTGGTGGGCAAGGGATTCTGAGTGAGGTGTGTGTGTGTGTGTGTGTGTGTGTGTGTGTGGGGGGTGGGGTTCCAGATTTCCAATGAAGATTGGTAGGGTGAGGGGGGATGGGTCATGACATAGTTTCAGGCAGGATGTGGCTGGCTCTAGAAGTTAGAGGTGCCCTCCTCAGATCAGCAGCAGACAGGTCAAAATGTCATCAGGCTACTTGTGACAGATTCCACACGGCTGAACTGGGTTGTTGTCGAACGCCTGCGTGTATACCTTCCTGTGTGTTCTAGCTTGTTCAGGGGCGGACTTCAAGGCTAAAATCACATTTTGCCAGTGCATATGTTTAATTCTAGCAGACCTGAGCGTGTAAGCAAATAAGCCGTAATGGCCTTTAAAAAAACTTTATGCTTAGTGTTCTTCATACTCGCATGTTTGGTAACAGAAATGATTTTTAACCATTTAAAATAACAATCATTGCATTTGGTGGTACCAATAAGACTGTATAGACCAGAATGCATTGCAGCCTGAAGGCATCCCATGCTGGGAGTACTGGGCATTATTGTGATCAAAATCGGTCCAATGCTGTGCTCCGATTCCATTCTACATACTAACTGTGTGCAGTGTGTATGCGATATAGTAATCCGAATAGTATTTTGGCAGTTTTGAAAACATAAAAATTGACGTACTTAAAAGTTTTATTCTAAGCAGAATGAATCAAACTGTCAATCAAATTCAGACCGTTAAAAAAAGATTTCCAAGCGTTTTTTTTCCATCACGTCCAGATGAGGTCTTCTTGGCATCGTTACAAGGCCAAAGGCACACAATCTGCAAAAGTCGTATTATGTGTTTTATGGCCATGTCTTTTTGCAACGGGGGGGGTTGTGAAGGCCTTACATGTTATTGTGCAATAAGATCTGGGCCCCGTTCCTCGTACGTGGCTAACTTAGTTAGCCAGATACTTTTCAGGATAAGATGACGTAGATATGGCTTTTCGGTTCCACGAAGCAAGTTCGGCAAAATCACCATGGCAACGCATCCATAAGCTTGAACCTGCTCCGGGGCAGGCTAAGTGAGGGTAGCTGGATAAGCTGGTCACTCCCCGGAAGAAATGGCAGCTCCTGTCATATACGGTAGTCTAATGCGCTTGCGCATATACTGGGGGTTATACGGGAGTTCCAGAAATGCATGTAAAGTGAGACACACGGTGATCCATAAAACCAGCTGAGCAAACTAAGAAGCCTCTATTGCATTAATGTACAGCTCCCTTCCTCAGAGATCCACTGATGAAGGAGGATATTAGTTAGATTAGCGTTTTATAGGGAGAGAGTTCTTACACATCGCCAAGATCCGTTATCGCATCATGATGACTTCCTATACGAGCGCTATCCATTCTGCCCACAAGGAATCATTTATTTACAGACCTTCTGGAGCCATACATTGAACACCACACGCTGCAGCCGAGCATTGATGTCTCACACACTGGATGCAGTATTGCGCTTTTTTGCGAGCGGTACATTGTTGTACAGTGTCGGCGATGCGGAGAACATCGGGAAAGCCGCTGCATGCCGTGCTGTTCGTAAAGTTTATTTGGCGCTTAATAAACTTATGGATGTGTTCAATACATTACCATGGCACATATTGTATTGACTCACCATTCTGAGTAATGTGTGTGTGCTTATAGTGTTTACTTGCTCCCATGTCCTCTTGATGGCTGCGTTGCATACATGGGGGTTAAAAGCACTCATAATTATATGACAGTGTTATTAGTACACCAGCATATCATTATTGTAGAAAATGATTAAGGTGGACTCATGATAAGAATAGAGAGAATCACACACTATTTTCACTGCTTCAATTGATTGAATTTCTGATTATGAATAATGCATACACACTGATCCGCCCACACACAGATTCAAACTCCTAGTTCTATATGGTAATCTACACAGACATGTATATACACATATATAGTAGGCTACATGATACATACGCGCATACAGTACATATGTCCTCATATTAATGAGTATCAATTAGATACTCTTTGGGCTTGTTTTATCTACTTATTCTGAAAGAGTTGAGATAATTATTTTCGCTATATTGGATGATAAGAATCATCCAATGAGCCATTAAGCCCACTGCCAGCAGTCACATTTAAAGACATAATCTGATTGATTGGGGTGATGAGGCATTAAAATGAGCCGATACGTTTCCTAACACTTACGCATTTAACTTGTCTGTGATATTAAAAGTAAAAAGAGGCTCTTTCTTTGAGTTTATTTAACATTGTACTGTTAGAAAATCATGGTTTCGGTGATCGACGCTTCCCCCTTTTGACGTAGGACGGGCACGCGCAATTATCCTGATCCTGATCGTCTGGGTCGAATTAACGAGACTGTTTGAGAGCGGATCAGCCTTGGAGAAACCGACATAGCCTGACATCAATCATCTCGTTAATTTAGGCTGGCTAATAGGACATTTGATCGACTTTGCTGAACCACGTACGAGGAATTGGGCCCTGCTGTGATAGTAACCCGTGGGCAACAAAGCCATGAGAGAGAGAGAGCTGCTGCATTCAGGGCCTTCCTCTAACTGCTGGAAAGAGTTGGAATCGCACTATCGTCTGCAATATGTTTGTACGCTCTAGTAATAAGATTTCTCCCATTTTTACCAAGAAGATATAATGTGTTGATACTTTACCTTTGAACAGTGCCAGGCTAGCGGTTTCCTCCTTGTTTCCAGTCTTCGTGCTAAGCTACGGTCAGCTAGGCGGCCGCAGGCTGTTGCTTCATGTTTATCGCACAGACGCAAGAATGACGCTGATATTATCCTCTGACTTTCACAAAGAAAGCAATTAAATGTATTTCCAAAATTGTTGAGCTACATCCTTTTAATAACAATTTTGAAAGAGTGTTATAAGGCAACCTATAACACTCTCAACTTACATATTTTTTCATTCTTAATTCATCTGGCAATTCATTTCTTGATTCATTTAGTTGGTTAATTTGATCAGAATTTGTTGTTTTGTCCAAGAAAAAATCCCAAATCCCCAAATATTCAATTTAGCATTATATTAAACGATAAGCTGGAGCGAGGTAATGTCAAACATTTGTTTTCTTAATTATAATAAACTAGCCAGTCAAACATCCAACCAGTCATGTTGCGGTTTACATCCATGTTTGTCCAAAATGTCACCCCGTCTTCATTTTATCCTATTTGACATTTGTGTGAAATTGCCACAATTAGCATTTACATTTTTGAGTTATGGCCCAAAATGTGTTTTGTGATATAACGGTGACCACCAAACCTGAGTTTGAGTGGACGTTTGTGCCAATTTTAAAGAAATTTGCTCAGTACTTGTGCTGGGCAACAGGACTATATCGACATAATATCTATATTGTATCGACATTATATCACTATGGTGATATGAGACTAGACATCGTCTTAGATTTTGGATCTCGTATTATGGCATAAGTGTTGTCTTTTCCTTGTTTTAAAGGCTGCAGTGAAGTGAAGTCATTTTCTGAACTCTCCACACTGTTGCCCACTCTGTCATTCTATCCACAATACTGACAATGTATATACAAATCTCGCAATATCGATATCGAGGTATTTGGTGAAAATCATACAGTGATATTTGATGCTTGAAGAGAAATGATGTCGATGACGCGGGAAGATAAAACAGCATAAAAAGGAGTGAGTCATGTTGTAGTGGCCGTCTGCATTTCACTCACCTATGTGTAATTGTGTTTCTTACCTGCTGGTTGCCTCAGGGGGGGGAAAAATTCCACTAAGTCGCATTGAAATATGACTGGAATGTCCCCGGGAGGCTTTTCTATTATGCTTATGCTTTGTGAAACACATCACCACCAAACAAGGGCGTACCAAACCAGCGATGATCCTCCAACTTTGCCACGTAGACAAATAGCCGCGGTGGAAACGGCCTTCAGCAGCAACTTTGTGCGCTCTCCGTGTTGGCAACATCAACCGTCATGGCTGACTTTAGCCTACCTTTTTAGTTTGCATGGACACAAGAGACCAGCTAATAGAAGACCCAACAGGACATCAGAGGCTGTGTGCTGTGTGCAGCTGGTTAACTGGCTGATTATGCAGTGAGAGAACAGTCTCTGTGAAGAGCGAGTAAGCAGCTTTTTACTAAACAGTGAAAACGTGCATGAATTTAAAGGCCCAGGGAAATGAGAAATGCATCTTCCCAGTTCCCACCCTGGGTTTGTTATTCAGTTATCTCTTGTTATATGTAAAATAAATCATCATAAAGAAACCTGTATTTTCTCTTCTGTTAAATGTTTGACTCATCCTGCCCTCAGGGTGTTTACAAAATACAAAAATCATCCAATCAAATGAGACTCTGGGCGACTAGCTCGCCACAGGGGCCATTTAAAACGGCATTTGTAGATCGTTGACAGGACGGTTCAAGGATCATTTATTTTCATGCAACACAGGGATGCACAACGAAATTCAGTTGTAGCCCATTTGTAACACAACAAACAAAACAAAAACAGGAAAACAAGAGTAGTAAGTGCAGCTTGATCCTGGACCACGATGGATCCAGGTCTCTGTGAAGGTGTGGGCTCAACAGTCACCACTTTCATCCATCTTATCTTTCTGCGACCGGGCATGAGACACCCAGCAGCATGCTGGGTAGCGGACTAGCCTCAGGTCCTAGCTGGGTTAGCTTAGCTTCCATCTCGGCTCTCCTCTCTGGGGTGGCTGAGGTTTAATTCATTCAAGAGAAACTTTGGACTCATCCCTGCAGCCCTCTATTTGTCATTTTTTTTAAAGATATGCAGGGAGCTTGCGTAACACACAGCAGGAGTTGAGAGATCGTTCACTGCAAGAGGATATTAAGATGTCTTATGTTTTCTCCCTCAAGAAGGGAGATCAGGTCTCCAGTTTTAGTGTAAAACCAGTTCTCAGTCGTGTTAAAGGTGGGGCTCAAGAAAGTCTCTTTAAATTGGTCTAATCGGCTAATTCAACACTTAGCATAGCAGTGCAACATCCACCACGGGCCACATTTAATGCTGGTCTAATCTTCCCCCTGTGTGTATTATTGTTGCCATTTGTAGTTAAATTGTACTAACACTACTGCTACTACTTATTTCCTGATGCAGAAAATGAATCGTCAAGAGTTTAGATAATCAGCTAAGAGGTTTTAGTCTTTTTCAAAGTAAAAGAAAGCTAAAGATTTGCAATTTTCAGCTTCCAAATATGAGGATTTTGAAGAGGTCACACTGGCCCTGAGAATTATTTTTATTTATATGAATTGTAAAAATGATTGACAAATTGTCTGTAGTTACCAAATATTCCCTGGTCCTACGTAGGCAGACCAGAGTGGCTTTGCCTAATAACTCTTTTGAAATCTGTATTTTTTTTCCAGAATTGCTTTCACAATAGAATTTAAAGTTGTTTTTTTTCTTTAAATACATAACAGAATAAGAATTTAAGTCATCAGCTGAGTCTTTGAGTTGAGACGCTCACATGTGAAATCTGTGTTTCTTGGTGTAACGTCTCTTTTTGGAGCAGAACTCCTCAGCTGTAGCTCTGAGGTTAATTACCACCAGAGGTGTCGTATTACACACACACACACAGAGAGAGAGAGAGGCGTTGTTCTGCAGGATAAACATATCCACATGGAGTAAAGTTCAGCTGAGCTGTATGTTGATGTGGTGCAGGACACACAAGATCAGGTTTCATTGTAATGTGGAGTGTGTGTTTGGGACGCTGCATTTGTTTGCCACCCTGCTGTTCTGTGAGCAGGAACACCACAGAACACGCAAGCTGCGTCTGAGAAAACCTTAATGGAGCTGCACACTCTGTTTAGAGTGCAGTAATCCATTTTCATTAAGGCGCTGTCATCGAAGTTGCACTTAAAGATGCTACATGTTAAATTCAGAGCACGTTTGTGATTGATTTGATTGATTGCCTCAACACTCAACGGGGTGCTGGCTAAGCCGGCGGCTAGCAGCTAACGGCGGTAGCCGGCAGATCTGAAGTGAACACCGTTTAGTCCTCTAGGATGTACTCTGTGGAGTATTTTTAAGTCTTAAGGAATACCTTCCACCAATGAATTATAAATTACTTTAATTCTCACAGCGAGACCGTGTACTGTTGAAGAAATGAATCACTCAATTTTCTTGATAAATTTACAACCAGTAAAACGCATACTTCATCAATGCAACACATTCTGCGGTCTCTCTGCTACAGCCGTACTTGGTCTGGTATGACCAGTTGCTCATGGTAGCTAATGTTAGCTGAAGAAATCCCATAATTCTCACTTGTGGCCTCAGTCGCCGAGTCCAAAGGTTCCGTTGTCTCGCTTTAAGCTTTATTTATTTATTTATTTTTTTTACATTTGTCCTAACTGTCACTTCTATCAGTGTGACGCTGAGTGAGCTGTGGCTCACACTTGGTGGAAGGTGTTTCTCAGTGTGCATGGGGTTTGTGGTGCTTGCCGGTGTTGGGGCACCAGGGGAAGTGGTCTTTTATTCTGCAGTCTGAATCCCCCTGCACACACAGAAGGGTTTCACAACTCAGACGGTTATAAACATGAAAAGAAGCGTGGTTACTGTCGGTTTGCGGCAGATTTGAACTTGACTGTAGGGTCAGGAATGTAAAAGTGTTGAAACCAACGGGGTCAAAGTGCCGACATTCCTAAGCTTCTGTACTGCCATCCGGTAGGAATAAGACCGTTTGTTGTTGACAGCATTTTGTGTAAAGTTTTGTTTTGAAGACATTTAGTCACAATCCTTTTCGTCCATGATCTTTGAACCTGATACTGAGAGCCCCCGTACTGTTTGAGGAACCGTTCTTTACTCCCATCAGCTCTGTGTAACAGGTCACCCTGACTTGACATGAGTCCATATAGAAGGAAAGGCAACGATTCCACAACCCACCCCCGCTGTCGCAAAATGCTGCTGGGAGGGTTGTTTGGACATGTTGAAATTCAGTAAAGCAAGTTTTGAAAGTGAAACACGGACACTTTGAGTTTATCTGCTACAGTTTAGAAGTGGTACAACTCTTTTAACTCCTCTCTGTACGTAAGAAACGACTGTTATTGGCGCTCATCTGCTCATTCGTTGTTCAGTTCGGATCATTAGTATCTTTTCTCATTCGTGGCCAACATAATACTGAGGAGAAGAGAGCAGCCATTGTCATTTTTCACTAAGTCAGCTGCAGTGCCTGATGGGAAAAGCTCTGTTGTTGCTGCTGTAACAAATGATGGGACCTCGTCTCATCTTGTCTCTCCGTGTCTTGTTCTTTTCCTTTGCCTCAACTCTGTTTTTCACTCTCGCTTATCTCAGTGTGGCCCTTCTGCCCACGCACCAGTATGCCCACTAAAAGTTAATTTCAACACAAATCAACTGCAGTAAAAATGTACTGTTTGGTGAGATAGCAGTAAAAGGTGGCAGGAAGATGCCATTTCAGGTTGGTGGTCTCATTGCAAAAGGCTGAAAGAGATGCCTCAAAACAACCAAACCTCACCCTCAGCTACTGAATCGTTCCCCCTCTCTGGTGATTGCACAGGATGAGATGCGGCTGCTTCCTTTTTTCCCTGCTGTATCCAGGAAGTGGTGATCAACAGGCTTGGTCGTGACACCCCGAGGAGAGGGGGAGAGAGTAGGAGAAGGGAATGTGGTGTATTGTACGTTGACTTCCTCGAACTGCAGCAAAGATAGCAGAGACGTCGTGCTCGTTGCATCCCACATTGCTGCTGTTGGACTGTCGTTGAGGTAACTTCAATACATAACCATGACGGGACAAACTGATCAACGGCTGGCAAGGCTTAATGGCAGAGTGTGGAGAGCGTGCGTCTAATATTCTCCACCATACGAGCTGGATAAAAGGACATGCTAATTAGCAGCTATTATGAATTTCAGCTTTGAGACCAAAAGCTGGTTTTGAAGGCCAAAGAGATGTCTCTCCGCATAACAGGAATCATTGTGCTTTCTTTCAAGTCGGCTCAAAGGAGTTGAATTTCCATGAACTCAAAGATTATTAACTAAAGATGAGGCAAAAAAAAGTTTGATTTAAAGGCCGTGCTTTGACTCCACATCTACTCTGCACTGAGTGCACCCGTATGAATAAATCCCCCGATCAACTGAACCAGCTCTTTTGATTTTTATGTATGAAATGAATCATCCTCATCCATGGAGTTAGAACACATAGATCAGGCACTCAAAGATGCATACATTTGTTTTTTTCAATCATCTTATATATTGATGACTAATGAAGCAAAATTTCAGGTTGAAGGAAGAACCCAGCTTGGAGCGGATCACTAACTATAAAAGCCCTTCTATGCTTCTTGCAGTCCGCGCGGAATGTCTGGTTGTTCATACTCAAAGCGTCTCCAAGAACGGACCCCTTCTCTTCTGTAGTCTTGATCTCTCATCGTAGACTAGTCTACTTTTCTTAGAACTCATCCGACTGACATCCATCTGCTCGGAGCCAATCATTGGGACGTTGTCACAAAATCTTGGAGGCGCACGGCTCGGTGTTCAGACCCTCCAAAGAACCTTCGCGCGCACGTCTGCTGGGACGCAATTGCGTGATATCGCCGACCGCTCTAAACCACGACTAGCATGAAACGGGTTTTAGAGAGATGGATGTAAAAAGGATCGGCCTTGTGTGAATATGACGTCACATTCTCGTTGTAATCGGAGCGACTCCAGGAAGAACACTAACTCGGAAGGAAGCCCTTGGCGGGAAAGGGAACACGCATACACAAGACAGATCGTTTCTAGCCTTCTGCTAGTCGTAGCCACAGCCGTGAGCGTTTGGCTGCGGTTAGCGGAATCTCTGAAAGCTTCACAGATATTGGAAGACTCTTTTTGATAGACTTTTTTGGGGTTGCTTTGCAGTGTAGGCAGCTGTTGCCAATGCTGAAATAGCAAGTTTTTCTGCAGGATAGTTATAGGCATCCAAAGAGTTAAACGTCCTCAGTTTCTCTTTACTATCCATGCTTGTTTCCTCTATCAGGTGTGTAGATGTCTGGTCATTGAGTCAGCGTGTATGGGTCGGCCAATCCGGACCCCTGGTTAAAGTCTTTCTCAAGTAACACTTGCGGTCCCGGACAGAGAGTGACTGTACGTACTCGGACTTTGCAAACAAACTTGCTAACGCGATAATTATTCTTCTCACGCGACTCCATGAGCGGGTAATAGTTACACTCGGTAGAAGAGGGTCGGTGACAATCCCGGTAGCAAAGACTAAACTCTATTTGGAACGAGCTGGATCCCAGTTATCTGGAACGGTACATGCAAATGGACACGACACCCGGCACTGCTCATGTAAACAAGTGCGGTGGACGGAAGGCCGCCGGTGTTGAAATCACACTGTGTGTATTCAGGTCTTACCAACGTGTGCGTGATTGAAATATGGGACGGATTCTGCATTGACGCACGTCGGAGGGTGAGTCATCAGATTGTAGGAGAAGGACCAGCTCTTGTCTGTCACACATGCATATCACATTGAGCCTTGCGCGCACACACACACACACACACTGACTTCCAAGCACACAGAGGGCTCAATGTAATGGGCTGTTTGTGTTTAAGGTTAATACGCTCTGCCGTCAGCGCTCGACCCTGGCAGCATAATGTGTTTAAAGCAGCTCCTCTCGTTCTTTGTGCCGGCGCATGCTCCTCAGTAAGCTGCCTGGAGCTGTCAACAACCACTGTTAACAGCTGCTTCACAAAAGAGACGCCACAATGACTCATCAGCGGCAAGTCCTCTTTCTTGGTGAAAATGTGACGGTTCACTATTTTCTGACATTTTATGGATCAAACGGTTATGATTTATAGAATCGATAGTAAAAATAATCATTATTTTCACTCCTACACTAAAGTACTGTAGAATAAACATATACAAAATATATGAGACTCTTTTTGTCCGTCGCCATCTTGGTTTTTTGTCGTTGTTTTTAAACCAAAAGTGACACGAGAGGGTGGCATTAAGTCCATCCCAACGCTGGTTGAGACATTTTTTAGGCGACCAAAACGGTAACTGGAAACACAACCCCTAAAGCATACTCTGCTTTATGGTCTATTTTACTCTAAATGGACCATAATTTACCAAGCAAACATGCTGAATGGAAGAAGACTTGAAACTAGAGGTTGAGATCATAAACTCATGTAGAGATGTCGAGGACTACCCCTTTACAAGCTGTCGGGCTTTCCTCTGTGAATGCGGCTCCAGATGAATGGATCCAGTCTCGCAGAAAGTGCTGGACTGAAACTCTAAACCAGTGAATGGAGTCTGTAAATACATTATGCAGCCTCTGCAAACACTGTGGTCATACACAATAATGGCCTCATCACATTGTGGGTGTTGGCCTGAGAGCTAATGTATCCATGTACACATGCCCGTGAGCGTCAGGTGTGTGTGTACGTGTCCCACTGGGCTGGTATTTGCTGTATCAGCATGGTCTCTGGCTGGTGTGGCGATTGGAAAACACTATCATGGAAAATTCCATAGTACACAGGCCCATCGTGTCTGTCCGTTTCTGACATTATAAACTAATTCCAATTGAATTTACCTTTAATATAATCTGTGAAAACTCCCCCCAGGCCCTTTAACACATTAATGTAGATCAAAAGAGACTGCCACACCTGGTCACATATTGATAAGCCTTAACTGTCATCTAACTGAACTCTGTCTGTCTGTCTGTATGTCCCTCGTGTTTCTCCACAACCGTTCGCCCGATCGACTTCACGCTAAAGACTCGAGACAAAAAGTTAAAAGTTGCCGCGCTCGTCGCCTGGGTTTGATTGTGTTTAGATTCTGAGAAACCTAGCTGCCCAACTTTTTAGCAAGCGAATCCTTGCATGCACACACGTTGCGACTAATTCCCGCATCCTAAGCAACAAACAGTGACTTAAATCCAAAAGGCGATCAAAGTAATAAAAGTTTTGTTTGTCATTTTATTCTGGGATAAAACCGAAGTCAACTGAAATCTATCTAAAAAGTTAGTGTTCTTGGAGAAACTCGTCAGCAGGAATGTAAAGTACAGCGTATGGATTTTGTAGTTTGGCAGCAAAAAACTCTCAAAACATGGCAGACCGTCACTATGGTCCTTTTTAAAGAGTTAAGACTTGACGGGCTAAATCTGTCCTGTCCTTGCCATGTTTTCTTGGCCTCCCTCATGAATTATCTCTTGCTTATCTTCCACTTCTCCGTTCCATTCTCGTGCTCCCCTCCGTCTCTGAAGAACCCGTCGTTGCTGTTTTCTCTCCGCGCCCATTAAATGATTTGTACTTCCCGTTTCATTCAGATCCCTTCGGTCATTTTAAATCAATAACCGTGAGTGGGTTTGAGTTGATTCACATTCCCAAAATGGCCGGCGATTTGGGGGGGGGGGGGAGGGGGCTGTGGTGTGGGTGTGTGGGTGTTTTGTGGTGTGTGTGTTTGTGTGTGTGTGTGTGTGTGTGTGTGGGGGGGATTGTTGGTCGTGAGCCCTGCTGCTCTCCTCCGGGCAGGAAGCATGGCGTCCAGAGAGGCTGTGATTACATTAACCCTCCCGTCTATTGGGTTAAGATGGATCAGACGCTGTCCTTTTCAAATAACATGTCGCCAGGCTCCTGCTGTGTGTAGCCGACTGCATGGAGGCTGAGCAGACCGTCCTATAACTTGAATACAACTGAGACCCACTCAGGATTAGCACTCATCTGTGGATCTTTAAACAGTCAGTTAAACATCTGTAAAAAAAAAAAAACCCACAACAAAACAACTTTGCACAGAAACAACTGTTCTGTCCTGGCAAAAGATACCAGTGCTTAAAGAAAACCAGACTCCACAGAGCTTGATGATCCATCACAGAAGTCTTGATCTGCCTTTTGTTCCATTTGATCAGGACTGAATTGTGCCTGACTGAGTGTTATCTTAGCAGAGCTGCTCTCTGTCCTTCATCTGACGGCCACAGGAAGTGACGGAAGTTCACTTTGAGAAAATGAACCTTGAGAAACATCTTTCCTTATACATTTTATTGCCATTTCAAATTAATTTCATACTCGGAAGGCAGTTGATTTCAAGCCCTATGCAAAAAACTAAAGTCAGAAAACAAGTTGGCGTTTAAAATGAGTTAATTGACCCTCTGCTAAGTCCCGCCTCATGAACGCAGACTGGCCAATCGTAGCGTAGCATCGGCCAGCTCTGACGAGGGTTCAGCAACGATCCGACTCTGCTCCATAAACTCTCATGCAATCGTTTAAGTTTTTCATTTTTAGGCGGGTTTAGTGGATTTAGAGCTTGTCCTGGTTAAACGTTGTGTAATAGTGATACTCACTACCCGGAGAGGTTGTAAGGAAATATACGTTTGTAAATTATGTTTCTATGTAAAAACCAGTGGAGCTAGCATTAGCAGAGTACATTGACAAAGCATTAACTAGCACTTCTATGCTACACTAGCTACTGATGGTATACTGAATGTATACACATGCTGCTTTAGCTTTTAAGTGATTGTAACAGTGGATGAAGACCTACCAGCTTTACAGGAACAGTGTTGTTCCTTAGTTTCATTGTCTTCTGTCTCGATGATCAGTTGATGTGATGGTTCACTTTAACACTGTGATCTGTATCTCTATCTTTTATCTTTTTAACCTGTTTACGCCGCTTAATCTGTTTGACATCCGGGATATATCCTTTAAACGCTTACTGTAGACCTTTCTGTCTGCTTCTCTCTGAGATCACTTTTTTGTATTTCTTCAGTTAGTGACAGTGTGGGCTCCATGGGAGCTCTGGCAACTTGACAGAGTAGCAGCAACTAACAACAAAGGGGCGGGGCTTTGTACAATTCCGCTGTCAATTGTACAGCGGAATACTTAATAACAAGTGTGCAGCCATGCCTCCGTGAGGCTTTGAGCTAAATGCTAACAGTAACAGTGCTAACGTGGTAATGTTAAGCTGGTATAGCACTGACAGTGTTTACCGAGTTAGCATTATCACGAGGTAGAGCTGAGGTGGGCGGGAATGCCGTGAGTTTTGCACATATTTGGTGATAAGCCAGAGTCTCTTATTCTTATTCTTGACCTGATGATGGAGGTAGATGAAACGTTAAGGGATCATTTCAGTGAGTACCATGACAGCCTGTACAACGTCTCATGGCAATCCAATATTTGTCTCGATATTTGTGCACCTGTAATAGTCTTAAATCCTGTTTTTGGAGACCTAGAAAATGGAAAGTATTGACGCCGAGGAGCTGACTAACCTGTTCCTGCTGCCTCTGTCATTCTCTCCTTTAATTATATTTGTCTAACAGCTCTCTCGCTCGCTCGCTTGTTTTTCTCTCCTCTTTGAACATTATATTCGTTACAGGAAAAGTCCAATCAATGGCGGTTTTCTTTCCTGCCTTTCCCTAATTGGTTGACATAGCTTGTGTTGTCATGACAGATGATGAAAGAGGGGACTGTTCTCAGAGTCGGGCCTCGGCCCTCAAACTAGTGTTGCCACGGTAACGGGGGTTCTGAGAATGGCTCCAGCGGGTCAACGATTCAGTGTCTGTTGTTGAGAGAGAGAGAGAGAGAGAGAGAGAGAGAGAGAGAGAGAGAGAGAG
>NW_022280136.1:66276-74307 GCF_004355925.1 Anarrhichthys ocellatus
AGAGAGAGAGAGAGAGAGAGAGAGAGAGAGAGAGAGAGAGAGAGAGAAAAAAAATGTGAAAATGTTTGATTCAGCATGAAGACTCTTAAGTATCTCCTCCGGCTCTCCTCTCTCCAGGAGTTTAATATCTTCAGTGACCCCCTCTCCTTCCTCCCAGCCCTTTGACTCGACTTCGTGATGTCATCTCAGGCCACGCCCATCCAGGGATCACGCCCCGTGACCCCTCCGCTCACCTCTGCAGGATCCCCACGGTCTCCAGTGTCACCAGGTAAAGGCAACACTTCTATTAAGCCCCTAAAATAAAGACCCACCTAAAAAAATGTATATCAGTTCGACAAAAACAGTCATTTTACCTCGCAGAACGCTGGAGTTGCTGGTCTACATCTGCCTCGATCTGTTAGTTTGTTTGTGTTATTGTGTGACTTTGGTGTAAGTTCAGACTCACCAAACTATATAAGTAAACTAAATGAATCCAACTATAACAAGCTTATTGAATACAATGCATTGTTAAAGATCAGTTAAGTTAAGGATCTGACTACTTCTTCCCCCATTGATGCTTAATCACTATTCAGGTGACTTGACATTGTGTCCTGGAAGCACAGAAGCAAACCACTGTGCTGCCGTGAGTGATCTGTCATGATGTAACACACTGTCCTCTGTCCCGCCAGAGTCCCTGCGTCCTCTGGCCTGCAGACACAGAGACCGCTCCCCGTCCCCCATGAGAGGCTACCTCATCCCCAGCCCCCTGCCCACGCGCAGAAACAGGACCTGCTCGGCGTGAGTGCACACACTCTCGCGCTCTTCCTGTTGGACACTGGTGTAACGGATCACTGTCGATCCGTGATCCGTACGGATCGCCCCCTCCCGGTTCTGCTCGCATTTGAACCGCAGATTAATGACACAGTTTAACGTTAACCATCACAGTGTGAAATACAGTTTTACTGACTACCTTTATCTGTCAATATTCAGTCAAATATGCCATCAGGACATCATTTATGCTTTTCTAGTCGCCGATCTTTGATAATGTTACAATGTAAACAACCAGTCCGTGTTTACATTGACCAGAGCAGAGCTAGCAACACTAGCAGTAATGCTAGCAGCACCGCTAATGAACGAAGGTTGCGTTCACTTACGTTATGATGCGTTCAGGCTCTGTTAAGTGAAATTGAGTATTGGGCAAAGGTAATTGCACAAGCCTGGCATATTACATTTACGCAGAAACATTAAGAATTAAAGATGGAACATAAAGACACATGAGAGCAGAGGAATGCAGTCAGAGTATTTATTACACATCATTTATTCATCAAACATTTCCTTTTGTTATTGAAGCTGTTTTGACATAAACGAGTAAATAGATTATTTGACCTTTACCTCTCATCTCGTGAGGCAAAGGCCTGGAAGACGTTTAAATCAGGGAGTAAAAAAAAATACATATAATAAATACCCACAACTGTACATCGCATGTTATGGCGTTGTCGTAACGTGACATGGCGCAGCAGAGTGCCGTCCCATTCGTATTGACACCATTTAAAGCCTTATCAAAATGCCCCTCGGTACCGGGTGGATCTGTGTCTTTTGTTGATATTCTCTCTCTCTCTCTCTCTCTTTCTCTTTTTCTTCTTCTTCCCCCCCGTGCAGGACGGCTCGTGCGTCAGAGGGTCCAGCGTTTACTGGTGTGTGCAAATGCTTCTCCCGCTCCAAGGGCCACGGCTTCATCACGCCGTCCGACGGGGGCAGCGACATCTTCGTCCACATCTCGGAGTGAGTGTGTGTGTGCGCTGTGAGAACGAGCCTGTTTGTATGGAAGTATCTTGGGTGGGGCTGGGTCTATTTGAACTCGGCATAATATGTTCTAATGAATGAATAGTGAGGGCGCTGCTTTAATCGCTGACAGAATGTCAGGGTCTGTGGGAGTAGAGGGAAACACACACAGGAGCTGCAGGAGTGTGTAGGAGGACAGCAGAATATCTGATGACCTTCACCACGGTGCCTTTGTTATCAGCCACAGGCTTTAAACCCATACACATCAGCAGTGTGTGTGTGCGCGCACACACACAAACACTTTGAAACTGAAACGGCAATAAAGAAGTTCAGTTTCGATCTTCCTTCAAAAGGTTTGCCATTGGACTCGCTCGGTATGACGTGTGCGTTTTATGTCTGAAGAGCTTTCAGTTCAGTGTTGCCGTCCTCTGATTGGTGGAGTGCGATGGCCTCCGTATGTGTATGGCTCTCTATGAACCTGGTGAAAGTCTGAGGACTCAAATGAGCTCATGTAATGCTCCGTGTGCGGGATTCTTTTGTTCTTTTTTATGTGTATGAAAAGATTTTCCATCTGTTGCACAATAAAAACATCTCTTTTTCTTCATCCAAACAAAGACGGTAGCCGGAATTGACATCCAGTATCTCTCCTTGCAATTTTTTTAATTATTTGTCATATTGGTGTATTGCTGCTTCTTTCCAATATTTCTTTCATATTTTCATACAAAACATCGTCATAATATTTTTAAAAAAGAAACAAGGTCATGATGTAATTTCCGGTTACCTGGATAGAAAATCCAGTCTGGTTAAAAAATCTTTTTATTTTTTTATTATCATGCAGCAAACGGAACATTTTTTCCTCCAGATGTTTAGAATGGTTTTGGAGAATACTAAACTATACCTGTAACACCCCTCCCCCCCCACCCCCCCAGCATCGAGGGCGAGTACGTGCCGGTGGAAGGCGACGAGGTGAGCTACAAGATCTGCTGCATCCCTCCCAGGCAGGAGAAGGTCCAGGCGGTGGAGGTGACCATAACCCACCTCAACCCGGGGACCAAGCACGAGACCTGGGCGGGACGCGTCGTCAGCGGCTGAGCGCTGTCCCTCGCGGTGGGGGGGGAGAGTCTGAGGGGGAGGGAGGTATGGTTATCAGAGTAGTAGAATATTAGATAGTGGGATTGGGGAGGATTGAAAGTGAGGTCTGTTGGCGTGTAAAGGAGACATGATGTGCTGGGGTGACTAGTAATCAGAGGGACATATTAATCATCTCTATATGTTGGAATGTGGGGGGGGGCTTCCTCTGCTCGACCTGGAGAGTGAGTAACTGTCCTTTGGGAGGCCAAACAGCTGTCTGACTGCTAAACCAATAGGTGTATGATTACGGTGGAACAGATGTTTATCATAGGAACACATTGTCTCATTAGGTTTCCCGCTTAGATGTGTAGACCCCCCCCACCACCTTGTGTTGATGCATTGTTGTTACTTCGTTTGATCGGGAAGATTCATTCCTGCTACCTGAAGAACTTCTTCTTCTGTGAGCAGGTGCGCTGAAAGAGCCGCCGGCTCGTTTGTTCTCCAGGTGTACCTACTCTACCCAGAGAACTCACAGCTGTTTGTGCCGCCTCATCCGACCTCTCATCTGTGTATCGTCATGTGTGGGTGGCTATACGAGTGAATTAAAGCTTTTTCAACCAGTACGTCGTAGTGGATTCGCATTTATTTAGTTTTTTGGGCGATAAATGTCTTTGGCAAACTGATTGTAGTTGGTGTGTAGCAAAATGAGTGAACTGGGCCCGTGTGTATAAAACTCGTGCATCACAAGGTACAATTTTAGCTTTTTCATTTTAAATTGTTTTTGTGTTTTTTATTTTTTTTGGAAGTTCAACCTCAGCTCCTATATAATAAACTCTGTAACCAAATACAGATGCTTTTTCCTAAAGACAAAAATGTTAAGATAATAAAACTACAATTTTCATCCCCTGGTCATTATAACATAACATAATATCAGGCTTTATTTGATCTAGAGCTCTTTCTTCAAAATTGTATTTTTTACAATTTTTTTTCAACACATTGCGCAATTTTCTCCTGTTTGCCATACGGGTTTAAATGCACGCTATTTTCCTGATTTCCACTATGGGTTTATTTCTGCTGTAATATGGAGCGCTGCAGTATTTGTTGTCATTGACTGTAAAAACAAATAAAAATCCCACTTAGCATTTAGTAAACATAAAATAACTACATTTAAGGGATTTAAATTCTGTAAATGAATGAATTTGTGGTATTTTACGATCAGGAATGATGTTGGTTAAAAGGGTTAAGTCAATGAAAGTGGAAAAAAATGAAGAGAGGTCCTAAACTTTGACTTTAGAGTAAGAGAAAAATCTTCAGAGCAGTGACTCCTGTTTTAAAATAAGGACTACAATCATGTCTACCTCTCCCGAAATCAGCCAATAGCTGGCCTCCAGAGGGGACGAGTCATGTACACCTTCACTCTAATTGTGCCCAATGCTGCCATGCGTGATAAGGTAAGGTTGTTTTTCCCCACAGGTATGTCGACAGCATCAAGGCTGTTTGGCCTTTATCAGTAAAAATCTTAAATGAGTTAAAGCATGATATAGTAACTATTTGAAGTGATACTCATCTGTGTATCAAATGTTTTAATGTATAAAAACGGAGTATAGGGGATTGACTTAAAAATGGAACATTGTAATTCTTATACATTGTCAGACTTGACATGGACAGTTAACAAATCAGCTTTCTTTAAATTATATATTTAGCAGGCTTAGTGTCGACATATCACCATTTAGGATAAACTATCAAACCTCCTTCAATGCCACACAAGTCCAGTAAATGTACACTGTATATGTTTCTGAAATCCAGTGTCGTATGTTTGATGCATTGGATTTCTTATGACCACCTGAGATAAACCTCAGTCTGCTGCTCTCTTCTGTCCACGTTTGGTTACTACAGCTCGACTCACAGTTCAGAGGTCATACCATGTCTGCTGCTCACATTCATCCATCATTTTCACCAAGGAGGACACAGATTACTAGAATTAAAAATAGAAGATTAAAAGAGGAATGTCAAATAAATTACTATAGCATAAGGGATTTTGTTAGATAAAAGCTGTATATAACTACAAATTAACAATTTCCTTAACACTCGCATGACGATAATACCATTGATACTTCTAAAGAATAATTATAATCAGTGTAAATACTTGTAATACCTTTGGGGAATGCGGAGTTGTAATCTGTAACTGCATTAAAGAAAAATCAGCATGTTGGTCCTGTTTTGATTTTATTTTCCAGTTTAGTTACCTTACTTTGAAATAACACCGGAAGTAGATTTGCTATCGGTTCAACTAAAGAACATCCAGAGACGTCATTAAACGGCTCTGAGGCTGAGAACGTCTACTGCAGCGTGTTACGCGTCACACCATACACAGCAGCAGTCACGTGACTGTCGGTTATTGCAACAGTTACTTTGATAAAGCTGTAATTGTTTGATTACATTAATAACTTTACCGACACTAGCACCGTGTATTAGCATGAATATATAAATCAGAGTCGCAGTTCCTCACAGTGACCACTAGAGAGCAGTAAAGACTAATTCAGTTACACATGTCGACGGTCAATTACACGATACTGCCATTTCCGGTAAAAAATTGATTTCAAAATAAATCAAAGACTTATTTTTTTCTTACTGTTTAAAAAATACTACGCCTCTGCAGCAGTTAATGTGATGATGGCAAGTAAATTAATTATCTCGTTATTTGCTTTTGTTGACCTCATAACCTCACCGTGTAGTCATGTCAGCATAGTGTACTAGTTCTAGTGGTTTCACATATTTGTACACACATGAAAAATAGCTGCTTATATTGTCAATTAATTTCTCATTTTTAAATCTCATACTCTAAAAAGTTAAACCTCAAAATTAAAAGCAAAATGTAAAGCACAGCGATGAAAAGTATCCGAGTACATTTACTCCCTTTGCTTAAGCATTTTATATGATTTTATTCTACAACTTCACTACATTTTAGAGAGCAAGATTTACTTTTTTTCCCTCCACTAGGTTTATTTGACAGGTTTAATTACTGATTACTTTTTTTAGATTACACCTAAGCCAGTGGTTCCTAACCTTTTTGGCTTGTGACCCTTGCCCCCAAAAAACCCACATTGTGTACAGTCAGGGCTACAGAAAACGTTACTTTAGTGCTTTTACTTTTAATACCGACTTAAACGTGGGAGTTTTTGGAGAGCTGTTTGTTTCTTATAAATATTGTTGTGACTTTTACTTGAAAATGCATCGTGGTGTCACTAAGTACACTAACTCAACACTTTACCACATGATTGTACTTCTTACTTACTGCTTCATAAGCTATTCCAACTTAAAGCTTACTTTTAAATGCCTACATGGTCATGCTCCTTCCCTGCTTAATGAATTTGTTTCAAGATACCAGTAGAGTCAACACACGGGCCTCAGTAAACAGGAACTGTCGCATTGCATTACGCAAAACCTCATTTGGACAATCAGTCTTCTCTGTTAAAGGAGCAAAACTATGGAACTGTCTACCAACTGAATTGAAAATGCAACACAATTTTAATGTTTTTGACAGAGGTATTAAATCATGGCTAAAAGAGAAACAACATTGTTCTCACCCCGAACACCCCTGTAGACATACATGTATTTTGTATTTTGTGTATGTATCTGTATATCTATTTTAACTTTTTTTTTAGGTCTTCTGTGGACAGGTGTTGTAAATTAGCGTTTCTATATAAACACTAAACACAGTGCATCTGGTCCTTGTGCATAAATGTATGTTACAATTCTAATGCCACTGTGATGTCCGTATCAAATAATATAAACATAACACAACTCCACTTCACCACTAGCCTACTATAGTAGTAGTATCAATAGAAGTAGTATCAATAGTAGTAGTGGTGGTAGTGGTGTAGTTTTACCTGTTTTGGCCGGCAGAGGTCGCTGTATCTCCATGTTGTAACTGAAATGATGGGTTCACTGACCTGTCGCTTCTGCCAAACAGCTTTTTAAAAAAAAGTCAGCCAGCCACCAAAACAGGTAACCGAGTCAGTTAAAACAGTGAGTAAGTGGACGTTGTCATATGAGGCCAATCGGCTGTCTGTGCACGTGACTTAATGACTGACGTCTGTCAGTGAATTAATGGTGAATTAATGAGGTAAACATGTTAAACTGATGCCCATCTGCATCTACTGAGGGCGAGACCTACTTCTAATACACCTGATGGTGAGGAGATGGGGGTGAGAGGAAAGGATGGAAAAGGTTATGCGGGTAGACTGGGGAGATGGGAGGAAAGGGGGAGAAAGGAGGAAGTAAAAAAAAAAAGAGGAAGGGAGAAAGGAAAGGGTGAGAGGGTGTGAAGTTGAAGAGATTGGAAAAAAAGACAGAAATTGGAAGAGGAGGGGGGGGTGGATGAGGGAAAAGGACGCAAAAGAGTAGCAGAGGAGAGAGAGAGAGAGAGAGAGAGAGAGAGGGAGGAAAATGATGGGAGGGGGAGGAGCAGAAGGGAGGCTGGCACTCAGTCTGTTCTCTCGCAGGAGGAATCAGCAGCAGCAGCAGGACAATGGACTGTCTCCCCTACGGATCCTAACGGGCACCGGGGCTGCTGCTTCTGACTAACTGGAATACGAGGTATGGATGGCGGCGCGTGGCTTTAGCGCGGTTTAACCTGCGGTAAAAAATAAATAAAATAAAAAATGTGCCGTTCGTCTGTGAAAGACGAGAGGCTGCAGGAAGGAAGCGACGCAGAGCAGCAGAAAGACGAGACACCCAGCAAGGGCCCGTCGTCCGTCCGCCTCCGGGTCCTAAACCGGCCGCGTGTCACACGTTATAACGCAGACACAACCGTAACTGCTCAATGTAATTGTCGGTATGTGCTGCATTTAATCGGCGTGATAACTCGCAGCAGGAAAAAAGGGGGGGAAGAAAACACATCCGGAATGCGCGCGCCTCGTTCGTCTCTTTCCCAGAAAGAACATCGCCCCGAACTCCCTTAAAAATCTTGCTGTTTTGAACTCTCGTGCTTACATGTTGAAAGTGAACACCTCTAAAGGATGCGAACTAAGAATTAGTTGGATACCCAGACGTCTTCTGGCAATTTCGGGCGCGCGAGTGACGTATCAAACCCTGTTTAATTCAAATTAGAATCGAATCTTGATGCGCGAGCGCAGCGCGTCGCCTTATGATAAGGTGTATTTTGACGGAAGGGGGGGGGGGGGGGGGGGGGGGGGG
>NW_022280136.1:74407-84284 GCF_004355925.1 Anarrhichthys ocellatus
GGGGTAGTGGGACGACACGCGAACAACAAATACTAGTTTTTAACCGTAAACCGTAAAGTAAACGTTGCTCGTTGTATTACCTACACGCCGAATTAACGAGGAGTAATACTACGCAGGAGCTGTAACATGTAGTTGGTTACGGTACATTTAGTGCTACGAAAGCAACGGCACAATGAAGACTTTACGTTGTTCGATGGAAGTTCGGCGCTAGCAGCATATGTCGTGTGAGTATGCCAACAAAGCCTCTCTCTAGCCAGCAGCAGCAGCACGCACTGTGTGTGTGTGTGTGTGTGTGTGTGTGTGTGTGTGTCTGCCAGAATCCGTTGTCGCACCAGGCCAGGCCCGGGAGTCTCCTCCTCGACAGATGCAGGGATTGTGGGGCGAACAGACGGGAGTCATTGTCGTCGCTATAATGTGGCTTCTGTTGAACAGTGCGCGTGACGCACACGGACATAAACGGGAGACGTTGTGGCGGGCACGGAGACTTAAGGACTCATTATTACTCGTGTCTGAACGGGGCAAGCACATTTTTATGTCAGCGCAGAAGCATCTACAGCAGAAGGCTGCGAGTGTCCGTTTCAGTCGGGACCGCGTTGGCCGTCGTGCGCGCACACACACGACCACGGACGTGCTGCACAGAGCTCCAGTCCTACAGTATGTGATGAAGGTCATTGTTGCCAGACGAACCACCCCAAACATGTTACACACGTCAAACACACGGCTAGGCTGTGTGTGTGTGTGTGTGTGTGTGTGTAGAGCTTGTATTTAGTGAAAGGAGGGGCTGTTCTCCCACCAATAGATTACAAATCAATAGTCATTTACCTCCATATGCTGAGGATTATTGGTGCAGGCAGGCAGTGGATGGGCTGCGATGGTTTTATTTTAGATTGTGTTGACCCGACTGAGACAGTGTGTGTGTAACATTCGTAGGAGGAGGAGGAAGGTATCTTTCTCGGTAGATGCACTACATTTGAATCTGGTTACAAAATAGAATGGAGGAGCACAACATCCTTTAAAGGACCAACGTCTGTTTTTTACATTTTAATTTACATTTGCTCGTCCTTTTAATCGCAAGGTTGGCGGTTCAATCCCCGGCTACTTCTGACCGCACGTCAAAGTGTCCTTGGTGCAAGACAACAAAACCCAAGAGTTGTTCCCGATTGTCAGGGAGCGACTTGCAACCTTGCGTGGCAGTTCCGCCGCCATATGGTGTGTGTGTGTGAACGGGTGAAGGAGAAGCAAATTGTAAAACGCCTTGTCTAAACTCAGGTTTTTATAAAAAGAAACGTGAACTCCACACCGTGTCCTCAGGTGTCCTTATTGACGGCACCAAGATGCTCGACGTTGTCTTTCTAAAGAGGACAACCAAAGCGCAGTAAGGAGTGAGGACCCAGAACAAATGACAGGAAGCAAACCCCTGAACCGAAAAGGATTAGGGGTAGCAGGAAATCTGGTCAGATGGAGACAGATTATGTGTTTGTCTGTGTTGTGCATTTCGGGCTTATTTATGTTATACGTATTTGTCGATGAGACCAGGAGACACCAGATTGGTCTCAACAACGACAGGAAAAAAAGGCCAGGACTACTATTAGCTGTGTGTGTGTGTGTGTGTGTGTGTGTATGTGTGTGTGTGTGTGTTTGTGTTTCTAGAGGCGTCTGAAAAGGTTCTTCGCTTTACATTGGATTTGCTCGCTTATAAGTTCACATGATCAGTGTGTGAGAATCTACTATTTGGCAAGACAGTGTCACAAGACCTACTCTGTGTGTGTGTGTGTGTGTGTGTGTGTGTGTGTGTGTGTGTGTGTGTTTCATTCCCATCGTGGTCAGCTGTTTGATCTGGAGTCAGTGTGGGCCCAGGCAGGGACATAAACGGATCTTTCCTTCATTCCCCAGAACGCATTGTTTTCAACAGCGCTTTATTTCATCTTATGTAAGTCTGACCCAACAATCTGTAACAACAGCGTTGCCATGGGAAAGGATGCAAGCTACCACACAAACGGCAACATGAACCAACATGTTTTTTAATCCACTTTCAGTTCGGATGCATGTGAACGCATATTTTTTTAAACACTAACCCTTAAGATTAGTTCTTAGGAGGCATTCAAAGTGAAGCTGAAATGTGAAGTAGAACGGCAGAAAACTGATCGTCAACTATTTTGATAAATTATGGATTTCAAGTAAAAAGGGGAAATATTTTATAGTTTCAGCTTATACATTGTGAGAATTTGCTCTGTCTCATATGACATTTTTTTTTCACAAAATAACGTTGTTGATCCCTTGACCCTTACCTTGAGTTAAAAGAATTGCCACAACATTTGGTGCATGTTCCCCTCAGGATGAACTGCAATAACTAGGTGATGCCTTTTAGGTTCTAGACGGGATTCAGAGCATTAATATAGCATTAAACAACTATTGTCTATGTAAAGATATAGTGGAGTAATGTCTAGCTGAGCAGAGAATGAACTCTCTCTCACTCTGTGTTGTTACCTGAGCTTCCCTGTGCTCTGTTTACGTATCTGGACCGGTCGCACGTGCATGGTAGTGCGTGTGAGCTAAGTCTCTCTGTTGCGCTCCGTTAGCGAGCTAATGGCCGCCTCTCTGCACTCACATGACGGTTACCGCAGATAACGCGGGCCTGACCAACACCGTCCTCGCGGTAGCTCTGTCTGCACTGTTGCCGTTGTTGGTATTGCTCGTGCTGTTAGCACCGTTAGCTGTTAGCGACCGGCTAAGCTGTCGCCCTGTAGAGAGCCGCGGGGAGGCAATACATACATTACGTCATTTGTTTTAATTCTTTGAAACCAAATACCGGCAGAATTAATGTTAGCCACAGCTGTACTTTTTTTGTTTTGTGCTAATTAGCATGTTTAACACACTAAACTAAGATGGTGAATATGGTAAAAACTATACCTACTGATGTGTTCTATTATTAGCATTGTCATTAAGCACATGCTAACATTTAGCTCACAGCACTGCTGTGCTAAAGGACAGCCTCACAGAGCGGCCAGCATGGCTGTGGACTCTTAGTCTTTTTTCACTATTTTCTGCCCTTTTATAGACTGAATGATGAATCAATAATTAATTGAGAAAATGATTGCCAGATTAATTAATGAGGAAAATACTTGCAGTCCTACATATATGTCAAATGGTGCAAAACGTGCTCCCTGCCGCACTGGTGTTTCATCCTAACAACCACAGATCTGAAAAGCCAATGGAAAGTTTTTACTGTTATGTACCGGCTTGTTCGGGGCGAAACTCTTTATTATGCCTTGATGAGGAACAACTCAACACACCATCAATTAGTGGTGACATCACACTAGGCTGTTGCAGGGCGCCCTCATTTGGGTCACTTTGGTCTAACCGGGGTGGAAAATTCGACTCGAGTATTTTGGCTTGTTCAGACACAAAGTACAAGGCATGACTGTACACGACCAGACGACTTCAGATTGTGTTTGTTGTACACTTATTGAGGAGCGTTGAATCAAAAGAAGAACACGCTGTATCATTGTGACAATGTTCGTATCAGAAACCTCACACCTCAGCTGTGAATCTTCACACAAAGCCCACAGTCTGAGTCTGCTGGAAAGAAGAAAAAAAAGAGATGCGCCTCTGGCTCAGTCCACATTCGATTCAGTGATCGCCTGAGTTGCAAAACCCATTTACGTTTCATAAAGTGGCAAACAGCTAGATCATTGTGTTATTAGTACTAGTGCAGCGGCCGTTTATAACAAGCTTGTTCAGAAAGGGGCCGAATACTTTTGCCAGCGGTGTTGCAGCTTACAGCTTTCTTGAGAACCGTATTAATTGTTTCGCAATTAATAGTTTGATTTCATAAAATACGTTTTGAGTACTTCTACTACCACTGCCAATACCAACATTCCCAGTCATAGAAAGGGTGAAAAGTAAAGCAAGACGGCATTTGCCTTGGCCCCACGAATTACTAGGTACGCTCCTGAAAAACAAACCCAATACGCTGTTACTTGCAGTCAGAAACATCGATGAAATACACTAAACAGAGATAATTTCCAAATAGGCGTGTTAATCGACTTGCGTTGACATAAACACCGCGTTTATACAGTCAACCAAATATAATCTGGTTCAAATCTGCTTCACCTTCTTCCCTTACTTTGTACAGAACCAGACCAACTGTTTCCTTGTATTCACATTTTTGTTAAGCTAAGCTAACCAGTTGCCGGCTGTATCTTCCTATTTACAGTACTGTTACAGTGACAGAGTGGTATCCCATCTAACTCTATGGCAAAAAGGCGAATTAGCTTATTTCTCAAAATGTTGAATTATTCCTTTAAAGTCCTTTTTTTCTGCTGAGTTTGCTTTCTTGAGTGTTGTAAGCTAGTCACAAAATTGCATTATGAAATTATCATGATGGAATAAAAAATGTTCTTGAGACCTCTACATACAAAGATTACATTTGTTGCAGTCATAAACTTTGTGGTCACGTTTTCATTACAACCTGCCGATATTTGGTCTCAGTGAGTTAATGTCCGTACTCTGTTCATATTTCGTTTTTGAGATTTTATGGTCATAGCTTACAACCAATTTAGTACTTGTGTGTGTTGCCGGTGTTGTCTTAATTAAGATGCAGAAGTAGAAATGAAGCCCGACGAAAACATCACACTGTACTGTAGCGCGGATCTGACAGCGCAGACTGCAAACGCAATCAGCTGGTTAATAGGATCGCGATCATGAGAAAAACAGCTTGATATCTAGGGACCACACGGAGGGGGGGGGGGGGGCTCTGTATTCATGCGCTGACTTGGCGTTCGGAGCGGCAGCATTGGAGACACACGCGACACGTGAGGCGAGGTCACAGTGCGTCAGCATTTTAATTGGATTATTTTGACAGCTCCCGGAGCGCCATGTGGGTGTTATGAAATACACAGCGATGTCATCATTGGCAACACATTTTCCGCTGATGCTCGATTATTGATGAAAAACTTAAAGGGGCATTTAGGCGAGTTGGCTCCAAGTTGGGGGCACTTACAGAATGAAAATGATCAAAATTGAAGCAGCAGAGGCAGAGATATGGCATTTTACATTTCCTGGAGTGCAACACAATGGGATCTTTATCTTTTGTTCGGGCTGGAGTGCAGGTTTCCCATTGAAGTCTCCAGCCAAAATCCAAGATAACCCTGATGATGGTGTTGAGAAAGTTACTCCAGAGCCACAAAACCCCCTCTCAATCGACTAATCCGTTGTTTTTGTCTTAGTCGACTACAATTTATTTTAGTCAATAAGTCATTTTTTGCTCTTTGTCATGTAAGTCGGCTAAGAATTTCTTTGGAGGACAGGCCTAATATTATAAATGTACTGCTAAGTACTACTCTTCATGACAAGTAAACTGACCTTTGTGTGTCAAATTGGTGGAGTGGCCCTTTTAGATGGCCCACCGGTTTGAGGCGCTGACCGAGAACCACGAGGTTCCTGGTTCAAATCTCTTTTCAGTTTCAGTTTTAAAAGTGATAGTTCAAAAACAGCTCAGAGACAAACCGCAGTCATATCAAAGTTGAATGTCATTTTGAATGCGGATAATGTTCTAACGTGAATAATTCATTTGATTAGTCGATTGATGGAAAATAAATTGATTAAAAATGTTTCCATCAAGCAAAAGTGCCCATTTTTTTTTAATGTGAGGATTTGCTGATTCTCTGTTTTATATATTTTATATTATAGATTGAATATCTTCATAGTGAAAAATGTTTTTATTCATTTTTTTTGTTTTATATCATCAAGAATAGAATACTTTGTTTGTTGGTTGCACGTCAGATTAAGGAAAGAGTTCAGAGACCATGCTTTTGGGTTGTGGTTACTCATCTTGGGACTCTGTTATTATTGATTAGATACCATCGATCTGTCTCTCCGTGTGCTTCAGGAGGTGAATGTCAAACAGCTCTAGGATGCTGCAGTCCTCGTCCCTGCTGACCTGCTGTTCACTGGTGGGCATCTGATTTACCAAACATGATGAAGACGGAACCCCCGACGGCCACGGGGGGCAACGGGACCTCCGCTGGCAGCAGCAGCAGCGGGGGGAGCGGGAGCTCAACCCTGCGGAGTCCCTCGCCCCACCGCAACGCCTACGAGGCAGGGCTGGCAGCGCTCAAGAAGGCCACCGACCACCTCAACAATGCCGCGAACGGAGGCGGCGGCCCCGCCTCCAAACCCGCTCCTCTGCCCCGCCCGACCGGGAGGGGGCGGAAATACGGCTCAAATGTTCACCGCATCAAGAACATGTTCATGCAGATGCAGTCTCCTGGCGACGAAGAGGACGGAGCCGATATGATTGGTAATGCACCTCCCTTGCTATGTTTTTGTCAAAGCCTTTAGAATGTACAGTGTGAGGAGAAGTCAATGATGACGAATGGTTATTTTCATTAATATGTTACTATTTTGTTACCCACTACTTACATTATAACTCTAATCTGAAGGCCCTACTCACCCACACAGGTGTTTAATTACTATGGCTGATTAGACCTGTAGTCAGGCTGGAGGTGGGTGGAGCTATGGAGGGAATTGACCGTTCATTAACCCCTGACACTGAACAGACAATCCAATTGTCTAAATAGCTTAGCTATTGTTATGAGGCAAGGCAGGCCTGTCCCGCTTTGGTTTATTCCACATGTTGAAGCAGTGTGTAAGTGGCTGTAAAAAGAACAATATTTAGTATCTGTTAGCCTTTTAAAAAACGGGTTCGGAATTAATTAAACGGCGTGTATCTGCTCGAATGTAAGCAGCAAATGTTAGCATGTCTGGCTAACTAGCTTGCTACCTGCTTTGTAACCACTTCTAAGGCTAAAAGTTAGCGCATCATTAGCTATGTATATGTTTTTTTGGGAGTTACAAGGTTATGCGTTTCAAACATTACATTTATGCTACCAGAACTAACCAGCTCCTCACCTCAATACAAGAACAATGCTGCTTTGTTTACTTCCATGTCTTCTACATTGATCATCAACTGGTGAGGACCTGTTAGCTTTAGCCTCAGTCAGCCGGTGACAGCAGCTAGCTAACGTTATCTTAAGTAGCTAAAGTTAGCTAGCTACAGCTGACTAACTCTGCAACATTTCTCAATGTCATTTCAGCAAAAGAGTAGCAGATAAGAAAAGTTATTATTAGGAGTATTTTAAAGACAACATTGTGCAATGAATGGACAGCAGATAATGGCCCCACTGAGGACCACTTTTATTTAGGTAATAATGAATTAACCTGAACGCTTTTATCAGGTCAAACCCAAAAAAAGCTGAAGAATATTGTATGCTTTTGTTGTTTAAAACCTCTTCAATTAACCCATAATTAGATTTTTCAGTTATCATTTGAGCTTTTTCAATGTCAGTATAAAGACAGGGAGAGACAAAATCATGTAAATTAAAATTATTTTATTTACTTAGGAAAGAGTCAAACCTCAATTTTACGCAAAAAAAAAAAAGAAACAATACAAATTTAAATCTGGTTTGTATCCTTTCTTTCAAACTTTCACTTTCATGTATTTTTGGCAATTAGTTATGATACAATTGTGCTCACCAAAGTAACTGCTGAGATCTGGGAAGACAGCAATATCACTACCCTGAAATCCAATGCGACCTAAGTGCTGTGAAACTGGAATGTTTTCTTAAACAAACCTCTCTTACTTTTCCCTTTTTGCTCCTAACAACCTTCCCAATTAACTTTCTTGTCACTGGCAGGTGTAGTAGAGCAGGCGGTGAAACTGTCCCTACCGAGGGCGTCCAGCCTTAACGAGAACGTCGACCACAGTGCCCTGCTCAAGCTGGGGGCCACGGTCTCAGAGAGGGTCAACCGCTTTGACTCTAAACCAGGCGGAGAGGGTGGGGGCTTCTCCAAACTCCAGGAGACCAGGAGAATCTTCGAGCAGCGGACTCAACAGGTAGGAAGGGTATTCGTGTTACTTACTTGTTCGTTCTTCTTCTGGTTCAAGACCATGACTGACTTGTCTCCTCCAGGAGAAGCAAGCCGCCACTAACCGGATCTTGCTGAAGAAAGAGCGGGCATCGGGCTTCCAGGACAGCCGTCTAGATGTCGTGGCTCGCTTTAACGGCTCCACTGAGGCTTTGGACCGTCTGGACGACCCCCCAGCTCCCGCTCCTCTTCCGGCTCCTGTCCCTACTCCGGCTCCCGCTCCTCTTCCGGCTCCCGCGACTCTTACCGCTGCCGCAGCTTCAGTCGGGCCCGGTGACGCCGTCAGCCCCACCGTGAGCCAGCTCAGTGCCGTGTTCGAGAAGACCGAACCGCAAAACAATCTCCACCTCCCCCAACGTCGGTCAGGCCCTGCCCTAGCACCAAAGCCCAAACCTCCAGCCAGAACAGAGGCTACCGGAAGGAAGGTGAGAAGACTGCTTAACTTTAAAAAATAAAAATGCAAGAAATTAGAAACTGTGGTAGAAGTAAAGGAAGCTTGTTGGAGGAAAAACTATGAATTGATTAAATGATTCTCTCTCTCTTAGGGGAAGGTGCTCCCTCCAGGTAAGAAGGACCGCGAGGAGATGGCAGCAAGCGGTGTGAGCACCCAGGAAGCAGAACAACCAGAAGAGACTCTAGAGAGGAGCATAGGAGAAGCTATGGCCAGCGAGGAGCAGGAAGGGTTCGGACAGTCAGGAGACCAGCTCCCCAATTCCTCCTACTCCTCATCGTCCTCCTCTTCTTCGAACGTCAAGCCAGAGTCGGAGGCCCAGCCAACAGCGACTAAAGCCAGGGGCTCAAGTACGGTGCCTGCCCAAGAGCAAGAGCCGCAGGCTGATGAGCAAGACGGCTCCACCGGGGGTTCTGAGGCCGGAGCCCGGCTGGTGCAGGCAGACGTCCATGCCTCGCTGGAAAATGGTGAAAAAGAGCGTCCAGGTTCCTCTCCCTCCTCGGAGGAGGATGAGAGAGGAGGGGACTCTGAGAAGAGGGAAGAGGAGGAGGATAATGATGAGGATGGCTCGAGGAAGGAGGATTACTCGGAGGGCGACCTGGTGGATATCAGCGCGTACAGCGGGCATGGGGAGGAGGACTCTGGGGGCAGCCAGCTAGACGACGACGACGACGAGGAGGATGAGGAAGATGAGGAACCATATCAGCCGGAGACCAGCTGCTCCGAGATCGCGGGTCTACCTGAGGAAGAGGAACCCGCGCCACCAAATAGGAAGATCCAATTCAGCACTGGGCCAATCAAGGTGAGTGAGGTTTTGTCGGATACTTATATGTAAATGGTCTGACATCCTCTGGGGAGCATGAACTTGTATGTTTTCATGGTTGATATGTGTAAAGGTGTCACCATACATTTTCAGATTCATCCTCTGAGGATGATGAATATTACCAGCACATCAACCAACTCACCTGTTGTTACAGCTTGTTTCAGTGCTGCCAAGTCAAATCAATGAATGCAGGTTTAATTGTGACAGACTATGAAATACTGGGCTTTAGTTCGGGAACAGGAAATAGCAATCTTCAGGGAACTACGTCGACATCCAATTCTGCCTAAACACCCTGCATTTCAATAGCAAGGCTTCTCATTTCCTGTTCTTATCTCTTCTGTTACATCGTACATTATCATGTTGCATCCTATGGTATTCAGTTACCTCTCTCACTGAGGAAGTGTGGTGTCAACAAGGTGACTTCACTATGACGTGTTGAGGCATGTTTCACAATGCACAGAGCTCAACCAGCTGACTGCTGCAGTGAAGGGAGGGTTTGGTGGGTTGGAGGAGAAACGAGCACTCGAGTACAGAAAAACGCTTGTGTTAAATTAAGACGTGTTCAAATGAACACAGACACGCAGTTTGAGCTAGAGTCAGCAGGAAATACTGTGGTGAAATCAACCCGTGTGTGTGTGTGTGTGTGTGTGTGTGTGTGTGTGTGTGTGTGTGTG
>NW_022280136.1:84294-86267 GCF_004355925.1 Anarrhichthys ocellatus
GATGTTAAAGGAGAAGGAAGTCAGTGCGTCTTTTCAATCATTTCCTTCCTCTCTCAATCTCTTGTCTTTTAGCTTCCTATGGTATGGTAGATAGCAGCGCACACACACATCCTCACTAAACCTATTCAGCTTCCCTTTTCTCCAGTTTTATTATGTAATTAAAAGATACCAACTGTCCTGGGTTCGTAATATTGATCAATGTCCACTTATGCAGGCAGCAGAAGATCATGAGGAGGAACAGGACCTTAAAACATTTAACCACTGACCTCTTTAGCCACAGTGCAGCTGAAAGTGGACCCGTGGCCCGAGGCGGCGTTGTTTACTATATATGTATATATATGTATATATGTATATGTATATATGTGTGTATGTATGTATGTATGAATGTATGTATGTGTATATATATGTATATGTATATATGTGTATATGTATATATTTATTTATTTTAGTGTATACATATGTTTCCCCTTTACAAACAGTCGAGGATGCGTGTGTAGAAAACAAGGTGCCACAATGTCAATACCTTATTTATGGACATTTTTCAGGATTTAGAAATAAAACAACTTATTTGAAAAATAAAATTTTTGTTTGCATTTATAAGTGACACTAATCCTTACTTTTCTACCACATTCTTGTGAGTATTGTTTCCCTCAAAAAAAACTAAAAGAAACACACAACAAGCAGCTCGGGTTAAAAGGTAAATCCCATCTCACACAAGTAAGGTTAGATCTTATTAAAAAGTGTTAACATTTAAAAAAAATAATGGCAGCATAAAACAATAACTTAAGCATTAAAAAAGTAACGTTAGCATTAACAAAGTAATGTTGGCATTTTTTATTTTTAAATGTATGCAAGCAAGAGCACAGAAGCCCGCCATTCTAAATATTTTACTAATACTGACTATTTATGAATGACAACAAATTAAAAATGAAACTTAAGTATAACAGTGTATCATTTATAAAACATGAAAGAATAACTGGTGCTGAATGATTTTTTTGACTATTGAGCCTTGACAGATATTTACACAATTTTATTTTCATATTCATCTATTAAGCAACTTGGACCACTACAGCCTCTAAACCATGCTGTACAGGAGACAAACCACTTCCTACCCGTGGGACTGGCAGTACGGCAGGGATATGAAATACACACACCTGGATTGGAGTTGCAATAATATTTATTGTGGTATTTTCGCAGAGCATTGTATTTGACAGCGATGTGAGAATCACAGAATATAAACAGACTATTGTAACTGTCACACTACGCAAATCCATATTTTAATGGTGGATGGATGGGTTGACGTGCTAAAAGCATCCATGACGGATTCAACGTGACAGAATGTGATGTGAAAGGAGAATGAGAGAGGAAGTGACATGATGGCTGTAACTTGTCTGGCAGTGTTCTGCTGCAGGTAACTGAGCCAGTGAGCTGAGACTCCCTGCCTGGGCACGTTGGCCGCTGTTACACAATTTCAAAACTGGTTGTTGACATCCTGAGAGCACAAACCTTCACCGGCACCCAGCAAGTCTCCAGCCTGCCCCCGCAGCACGTCATTTTGTATAAAAAAATAATTAAACGTCCCCCACATTTGATCTTCCAACAGAAATGCCGTGTGATTTCAACCCTTTTTAAAAAGCTTACAGCACAACATATTGGTAAAGAGTAATCGATGATCAGTCACAGCCTGTAGAGAACCGGTTTAAGTAGCTGGGTTGGCCAGCATCTCACGTTTACTCACACATACTGGACTGTGCCGAGGCCTTTACAAGGCTACCTCTGTGCGCCTGCAAAAAAGCTGTTGGAATGTAGCTGGGTGTGTTTGTTTTCCTTGAAAACGCACGTGTACGCACACACACACACAAAGGCAGGGGAAGCTGATTGATAAGAACCACAAAGTGGAGCTTTGTGTGGAAGAAATGACACCAGGTGTGTGTGTGTGTGTGTGTGTGTGTGTGTGTGTGTGTGTGTGTGTG
>NW_022280136.1:86277-109485 GCF_004355925.1 Anarrhichthys ocellatus
TGTGTGTGTGTGTGTGTGTGTGTGTGTGTGTGTGTGTGTGTGTGTGTTGATGTGAGCTGAATAGCTAATTCAGTCATCCTTTGTTTTTGGCGGAGTTTAAGGATGCACCAGATCCTGACTGAAATCCTTAAACAAGAAGAGAAGGAGTGTTTTTGGGGATCTGTCGTGACAGGAATGTTTGGAGGCGTTTTGGCCTCTCTTCACCTGCTCTATGAAAAATGCCCAGCACAATTTCCTTCAGCCCCGAGGCTAAAGTTCAAAACCCCAAAGTTGTTGAGTTTATTATCATAGTACGACAAAGTAAAGCAGCAAATTGTCACATTTGAGAATTGGAACTAAAAGACTCTTTGGCTTTTTTGTCTGAGAAATGACTTGATTGATTAACAAAGTAGTCGGCAGTTATTTTTCTGTTGATATTACACAAATTATATGTTAGCTTGACACTTGAGACTTTAGCGCTGATCAGCGGCTCTCACAGAGTCAATGCAAAGGCGTGAATGGACGTGAGTAATAGCGTAGAAATTTACCCCATTCACGTGTGTTGAAAATGTTTTAACTCGCGCGAGAAATTGTTTGTCACAAAAGCCTGTCAGCGTGGAGATTCTCCTGTCATCACTGACGTCCTGCCGCTATGGAGGAAAATAATATAGTAGCCGTCTGTGTTCACCCAGAGCTCTATGATACCTGATATTAGTAGAGACTGGACCAAGCTATGTGTATAAATGTGTGTGTGTAAACCATATGGTACAGCATAGAATAGCACCGATCGATCTGAGCTCCATTGAGAAAACAAAGTATTTTAAAAGTGATTTGCTTGTTGTCTTGCAGAGAGAACGAACAAAACATGAATTCAGACTTTTTATACAAATCTGAATCATTATGTAGTTATTTCGGCATCCCTTTCTGTTCGTTTATTGCAATTAAATCACGGTGAAAAAAACAGCCGACGTGTGGCTTGCTAGACACAGTGAATACATCTCGATAAAATCCACGGAGCTCCTCCGGATGATGTTATAACCCAGACATGAAGGCGTTTAGTTTCTCCGAATATCTGGGACTTCCACAACAAGTACTAAGCAGATATAGAGGTTATTTTCTTCCATGGTTGATGAGATAAATGGCTTCGTTGACAACAGTTTCCATGGAGATAAGCCACTCCTCCACAGTGTTTTTGTTATTACTCTCACTGCCAATCGGGGGAAGACAAAGGTTTAACCATACGATATAAAAAAAAGATAAAGTAAATCAAGCGCCACCAATCTGGCGATAGCTAACCAGCTAACTGCTAGCTATTAGCTATCTAACTGATAGAAAGGCAGGTTGGTTTATTTCACTCTTTACATGAAGTAATATTTTTTTAAATTTCAACTCTGAGTGCAGACCTTTGTCTACCCTTTCTGGCAGTGAGAGTTAATACAAAACACTGACGACATGTGCTGTTGCATGTAGAGTCCGACTGGCAGGTGTACGAATATGCTCCACTACTGTTGTAGTATCCGTACAGCGGAACCATATACGGTTCAACCATATATTGCCTTTAAGGGCAACAATCTAAGAACAACAGGAGCAAAGAGACAGCACGGCCTTGTGTTGGAGGTTCACCCTGCTGTCTGCGGGACGACGCTGAGGCTCTGCTTTTATCCAGTGTGGTTAGAAGGTGGCTTGTGATTGGTCAGATTATGCGGAGGTTTGACATTTATTATGCCCTGTATTTGGGTGAGGATGTACTGACCCTGAGCGACCCTGTGATGATGCATAACTGATCATGACTGGTCCTTTATGCCCTTTATGCTCTCCGTGATATTCCTATCAATAAATAGTCTGCTATTTATGCTGTAAAGTGCCTTTGGAGAACACGTGAAGCCCAGTCTGAACACTGGCCTCACTGTTTAAGTGCAGCATTGATTAATGGATTCACCAAGCGACTGAAAGTTAATTATCAATCGGCCACTGTCTCTCAGAGGCTGTAGATAGTGTTATCACATGAAACTTGACGACCTAATGAATCCATTGTTCAATCCAAAATTCAGCTACATTTTTGGAGTGGTCCCATGACCTCTCACCTCAGGATATGTGAATGAAAATGGGTTCTATGGATACCCACAAGTCTCCCCTTTACAGACGCGCCCACTTCATGATAATCCCGTGCAGTTTAAATGTGTTATTTCAATATTTCTGCACACTGGGGTCCCTAAACAGCGTTGAAGTTGCATGAATTGGTTATGATTGGAAAGCTGAGCTTCCTGTGGATCCAATGAGCCCAGTTGTTATCATCTGTGATGATGTTTGGGACAAAGTAGACATTTCATTTTAGTGAGACCATTTTTTTAATTGCCATCCAATTACTGAAAACCAAGGCCTCTGTGTCTTAATGTGGTATTTTGGAGGGATTTTTGATCCTTTCTATGCTAACTAGCTTTCGAGCATCACGTGAGTGGAGCCACACCGCCAAACTAAAAGTGTATTATTGTTGCAGTGAAAGGTTAAAACCTTCATGTGAACAGCTGCTTGTCTCTGTTTTATTTGATTGGAAATTGAATTCCTTTTAGGTTGATTTAAAGGTGTTACCTTTGGCACGGGTGACACCGTTTCTGTTAACCATTACCGAGCAAAAGTTCAGAGCAATGTTTCTAACTGAATGTATGGATCTGGCACTGATAGCCCTGATGTTGACTGTAAACTCTCTATTGACCTCTAAAGGAGTGATTGAGCTGTCACAGCTGACACTCCCTTGATTTTACATATCGGTATCGGTATGACTTATGACAACATGACTGTTGTTCCACCTGTTGCCTGTGATTTCATTGTGTGCTCTTGTGTTGGTGTTTCTGTGGCAGAGTAGAGAGTGTGTGTGTACACACACACACACATTAACAGAGCTTTAAAGTTACTCAGCAGGAAGGAAACGTGACTACAGGAAACAGTTTAACAATCCCGCCCTCTGACCTTGTTTGTGTCAGAGAGTGTGTGTGTGCCTCAGTCCTCTACATTCGGGGGAATGTAAATAATACTGTAACAAGTACATCCTACACAAAAAGTCTCTCTCTCTCTGAATGTCGTCTCACACACATTAGCATATCTACCAGACAGCATGGGGAGAGAGAGAGACAGAGAGAGACAGACAGAGACAGAGAGAAATAGAGACAGAGAGATAGAGACGCACAGAGAGAGAGAGAGAGAGAGAGAGAGAACAGGTCAGTATCAAACTCACACTGGGCAAGCCTGCGGTTGCCGCGGAAACCAAGCCACGTGATGGCGGAGATGGTCACCAGGGAGACAGATGCTGCTGACCTTCTAGAGAGGGGGGGAGGGGCGTGATAGAGAGGAAGAAAGGATGGGAATGAAGGTGGGGAAAAGTGGGAGGCTTTTCACACATTCTGTGATTTGAGTTTTTATTTCCTGCATGTTTCCTACATTAGCTTCTTTAAGGGCAGCGTGAGTCACTGGTTTACAGACAGACAGGCCAGAGGAAGAATGTTGTTGCCCAATGCCGCTCTCTCAAAGGTGCAGTGGACTCCAATCAGATGGAGACTTCCTGTGGTCCAATCAAGACAACGTAGACAGTGTTGGTCCTGGAGCACTGTGGGACATGTATGCTAATGATGCACAACATCAGTGTGTGTGACTCTGTTTCAAGGATAAATAAAGGAGATTTCAAAGTATACATACATAATGAGCAGAGACTGCATTGATCAGGCACCTAGATATTCATTCTCAAAGTAAAACAAAAAAGTACAACAAGACCTACTACAATACCTCCTGCAATAATCCCATGGCTGTAGAATAGAAAGAAAGAAAATAAAGCTGCACTAGTCCATTTTTTTATATATTAAGCGATCACATGATTATATTTAATGAATGTTTAAAGTGAAAGGAGTAGCTGCAAACCCACATAGAGTTATCACTCAACTGATGATGATGATGGATATGATACTTGTTTTTATTAATTACATATGTGTTGTGGAATAGATGTTTGTGTTTGGGACACAATCATCATTATATTACACTAGTAAAGGGCCCAGTTGGGGCGTGGCCATCCGGAGCGCACAAGAGTTTGATTATAACGTTAAGTATATACCAGCATCAGAAGTGGACTGCAGTAAATGATAAAGAGCCCTGAAGCCCTCCCCACCCTCTGACCTTTCACCTTTTCACCCCCCCCCCCCCCGTAGGTGTTCACCACCTACTCCAACGAAGACTACGATCGGCGTAACGACGACGTTGACCCCATGGCGGCCTCAGCCGAGTACGAGCTGGAGAAACGAGTGGAGAAGCTGGACCTGTTTCCTGTAGAGCTGGAGAAAGGTACCCACACACACACACACACACACCTCTTTACAACCACTGAGAGTCACCCAGTCAAGCCTCTTATGTAACTACACACATGCACACAGCCAACAGCAGCGCTGGTAGTGGACGTTCACTGTCTGCTAACAGCGCCATTATCCCCTTATGGGATTACACTTAGCGTGGATTAGCCTAATTAGCAGTAATTCTGAAGGTAATGGATTGGAACCAGCAACCATTCGTGACAGCTCCTGACTTATGTGTTAGTTTTAAAGCATTGAGTGAGAATGAATATGTTAAAGCGACTGTGAGTAACCTTGAACTGTTGTGAAACAGTCTCAGTTTAATACTGATCCATCATAGACGCACTATGTAGGAATAAACAATCTTCTCTCTAATGCCAGCAGTTACATCTATAAAGATACAAGTCAGTGTTTCGGTTATATTTACATTGTGTGTGTGTGTGTGTGTGTGTGCGTGTGTGTGTCTCCAGACGGCGAGGGTCTGGGTATCAGTATCATAGGTATGGGTGCAGGAGCTGATATGGGTCTGGAGAAACTGGGGATCTTTGTGAAGACGGTCACCGACGGAGGAGCTGCACAGAAAGACGGCAGGTACCCCGTCCCATCTGTCCTTTATGCATCCTTGTCAACAAATGAAAAAAAGAACGTTACTCAAACAGCATAAATAGCGCATTTCTTGGGGACTATTTTTCGAAATTTTTCAAGATTTCAAGGTTCAGCTGTATTTTTGTTTTCTTAAACATGACATGAAACATGACAGGATTGCATTATGAACAGAAAAACCCAGATGTAGGCCTGAAGTAAACATGTCTATAACAGAGACTCAAAAAGTTATGTAACGTCAAAGCCACAAACCTCCATGATATTGATTTTGCTTTCATAAATCTCCACAGTTATTAAATCCACATGTTTCAATCGCATAATAATAATAATAATAATACATCTTTCATACAATAAATGCAGCACAAAGGTGTTGAAAGGAAATAGACATGGAACAAAACAGGAAAAATAAGATAAGAAATGATATGAAATCGAATATATGGAATGCATAACATAAAATGGAAAATAAAAACCCACTGAATACTAGTAATAATATTAAAAGCACTACCCATATTTGCATCATGCACACATACATGAATTGACACTGCCGTAGCATCAACAGGTTTCCATTCTTCTTCTACTATGTTTTTTCTTGTTTCTACATCCGTGGTGGAGATTTGAAATTTAAAAAAAGAAAACTAAGTATTTCGCCTCAAGTGCACTCTCTACCAATCTACCAAAAGATGATGAGCCTCCACACACACACACACATATGTGCTTCCTTGTGTCCGTGTGTGCAGGATCGAGGTGAACGACCTCATAGTGGAGGTTGATGGGACCAGCCTGGTCGGCGTCACTCAGAGCCTCGCGGCCTCCGTCCTCCGCAACACCACCGGCACCGTCAGGTCTGACACACACTCTCTGTCTCTGTCTGTCCTGCACACACACACACACACACACACACACACACTTTGTTTACAGCGGGTGCTGATTCTTGTTTTGCTGTTTATTTTGGGGGATTTTGCAGATTTGTGATATAAATTGTATATTTTCTAGGTGCTTTGGTTGGTACGTGCTAAAATTCTCAGGTTTGTGCTGGATGTTTTTTTGCAGTTGGAATGATGTGATTTTTTTTTTTGTTCCATTTTATGTTCTATGCATTTGTGCGTGGTTTGCGCAGGTGAAATAACGTTTTCGGCTTTTGCAATTGCTGTGTGGGATTTTGATTCTTTTTTCTTTTGTTTTTCTCCCAGGTTCATGATTGGTCGGGAGAAGCCGGGCGAGCAGAGCGAGGTGGCTCAGCTTATCCAGCAGACTCTGGAGCAAGAGAAGTGGCAGCGGGAGATGATGGAGCAGAGATACAAACAGTACATGGACGACGACGAGGAGGTAACACGCTCAGACTGAGCGAGTACATTTGTGGAGCCGCGTTCATTAACTCGGAACATCTGCGGCTAACGCTGCTTCGTTAGCTGCAGGCAATCAAGAGCGAGGTGAAGAGGGGAGGTGTGTGTGTGTGTGTGTGTGTATGTGTGTCTGTGTGTGTGTGTGTGTGTGTGTGTGTGTGTGTGTGTGTCAAAATGTCGGTCTGTGTGCCACCACGTGGCCGGCACTTTTCAAACTCTGTCCAGCTTCTCCACCTTGTGGTCAGAGAGGTGTGGACACTTCAGTGGGACAACAAGAACAAATCACAATGAACCCAATGTGTTTAATTACACCAGTCACATTCATCTGTAACTCCGGGGTCGAATGCGGCTGAATGTAAACTGTCCTTGTAATTACAGCGTGACTAGACGGGGAAATAGGTTGTCCAGTGCGATCAAACTCATAATTGAAAATTTCCCGCCATCGCTCATCACCGGGGGCTTAACTGATGCTGTCAACGTCACGAAATGTAGCGGTTTATAATGACTTAAAAAGAGGAGTTCATATTCTACGGTTACACACTTACTGCACATGTTGGGCCTGATTCTACTTTCTTTTCATCAAGCTTTTGATAAACACACTGAATTAAAATGAAAGCGATGTCTCGCTAGAACCGCACACTTGATGCCAGACCGTAATGCGGCGAGGTAGAAATTACCGCAAATCTGACTCGACAGCCACAGAGAGAGGACATCAATGTAGACAGCGGCAACGCGCTCCGGTTCGAGGCCTCGTGATAAAAAGTCAGTCAGCTCGTCTTTGTGTCAGAATAGAGAAGTGGAACCAGAGCTGGAGATGCAGTGAGGTCACTACGTCAAAACATTGATTGTGAAGCGAATTTACTTTGCAATGCAGAGGAGGAGGAGAAGAAGACGATGTGGAACTCTTTAGTGGAAGACATACATGAGAAGGGAATTCATTCTCTCACTTAATTTGTAATTTAAAAAGGCTCCAGTTGCTATCTATACCCTATTTTTATGACACATACTCCTCCAAATGAAATTATACAGAAACTTATGAGGAGCGAAAGGAATGGAAGTGGGAGTTTGGACTGTTTGGGTTCACTGTGATCTGCAGGTAACATTTTAAAGAAATAGTTTTGTTACATTTTGGGAAACGCTTGTTAGCTTTCTCAACATTGCTTTCGTGTCTGTACAGTAAATTTTAAGCTAACGCCAGCAGCTTAGCTTAGCATAAAAGACTGGAAACATAGCAGAACTGCTAGCCTGGCTCTTTCCAAAGGTAACTAAAAGTGCCTACCAGCACCTCTAAAGCTCATTAAGCAGCTTTAACCCCGTATAAAACTTCCCATTTACATTTCCTATTTATACATTTTTTTTTTTTTAAGCTTAGCTAACCAGCTGATAGCGTTAGCTTCATATTAGCCGGGTGGTATCAATCTTCTCGTCCAACTTTTGGCAACAAAACAAGTGAGCGCATTGACGAACATATTGTTTTTCTTTTCATCTTTCCCCATCTCTTTTCTGGCGACCTGCAGACGGGTGAATACGCGACGGACGAGGAGGAGGAGATGAGTCCGGTGTTTCCGAACTCCATTGAGGTTTTCGACCTGGCCGAGAACCAGGACACGCTGTCTCCTGTGGAGCTGGACCCCGAGAAGCTAGCCCACAAATTCAAGGAGGTACGCGTGACTTTGATCGTTTGGATGCTGAATTTGAAATTGCTTCATTTCACTCATAGTTTATCTGTTCTCCAATTTGCTTTTGAGTTTGTTTTTACTCTCTGTCTCTAGCTCCAGATCAAACATGCAGTAACCCAGGCGGAGATCCAGCTGCTGAAGAGGAAGGTGAGAATTTTCAGTCTCTTCTCAGCATGCAGAAATGAAATGCAGTTCAACATCCAGCATATCTAGCATAACAACACCAGTACCTTAACTGACTTAACCCACGCACCACCTCCTCCTCCCACATTCCCACCACCTTTACCTCCAGCTGGCTCATTCGGAGCAGGATAAGTTGCGTTGGCGGATGGAGCGCGCTCAGTTGGAGCAAAACATCCGGGACAGTAAAGAGAGGATGGAGAAACTGGAGGGCTACTGGATGGAGGCACAGTCGCTGTGTAAGGTAATTCAAGAGAGAACGAACATGAGAAGCAAGGAGGAAGCCATCAGTCATGAACGGATGAAATATATGTTTTCATTTAAGCCTCGTGCATCACTTGGGATATTTTAGAACATGCTTTTTTTTGGCTTCTTTTTTTTTATATATATATATAATTTTGAAAGTTGAACTACAGCTCCTCTAATAAATAAATAAATAACCTGTGTAGACAAAAAAACAGACGGTAGAAATCGTTGATAAAACCGTGCATTCTATTATATCAGGCTTTCAATCTAAACCCATGCCTTCTAAATTATAGTTTTCACTATTTTCCACCAGATTGAGCCATTTTTCATGTTTGCCCTATGTGACATATACATGCTGTTTTTCTGGTTTTATATTGGAGGTATTATGGAGCACTGCTGTGTTTGATGTATGTTGCTGCTTATCATTGTCATATCCCAGACTGTGAAAAAAATAGAAATAAAAATTCCTCCTAGCATAGCTATACAGAAAATAATTGACACACACACAGCATTTAGTACACGGAAATAATTCAATTTCTGTGTTGTTTTTTTGTTTTTTTCATAAAACACAACAGTGGTATTATGCAAACAAACTTGCAATTAAAGGGTTAAAATTCTAAAAGATAAATGAGTATTTGGTAGTTATGATCAGGATTGAGGTTGGTTAAAAGATTTTGTGAAAATTTAAAATAATATTAAGATTTATTTTTATGGCAGTTTTTTGACACATTTCTGTCCTCGCAAGGCACCAGATGAACTTATTTTAAAGGGATGCACAAGGTTTGACAGCTCAAATGACTAATGTGTTATAATTTATATATTCAAAAACGTTTTTATTAATATTTACTTACTGACTGTGTGTGTGGTTTTGTGTCTTCAGGCGGTGGACGAACACCTGAAGGAAACGCAGGCTCAGTACCAAACCCTAGAGAGGAAATACAGCAAAGCCAAGAGACTGATTAAAGAGTACCAGCAGAAGTAAGGAAGCAGAGATGCATTCAAGGTTTGAGAGGAGGAGTAAAAGAACCCAAAGCTTTAATGTGTGTGTGTGTGTGTGTGTGTGTGTGTGTGTGTTTTAGGGAGATCGAGTACCTGAAGAAGGAGACGGCTCAGCGTCGGGCACAAGAAGAGACCGAGGCAACACACAAAGAGGAGGCGGACAACTTGCAGGAAAAGGTTTGAAAAAGAGTCACCTGTGTCAGCTCCTCCCTCAGAAAACACTGTTTATATTTCCATTTCTACAAGTATAAGGCCCCAATCCACTCCTTTTTATTGATTCGGTTGCATCGCTTATCCAGCTTTTATTAAAGTAACCAAAGAGTCTATCCCTACAGTCAATGCTATTGATTGTTAAATTCAACTCCAAGCGGAGAAGCAGCCACCATCGTTGGTGTTTTTATGCCTCCACACCGGTGACAGCTTTGGGCGAAGGCGTTACATTTTTGGGTTCGTAGTTTTGTTTTAAGCTAACGTTAGCACTCATTCGGTGATTGGCCAGCAGCAATAATAAAAGAAGAAGAAGAAGCAGCAGCAGCATCACCTCTGTCTGATCAGAGCCTTGTCCTCCACTGTGTTGTTGTTTTTCACAGATCAGCAACTTGGAGACCAAAGTGGATGCCCTGAAGACCCCCAGCCCCTCCTAGACTGCTGCTACGTCCTCCCTCCCGTCTGTGACCGGAAGAGGAGGAGCTCTGCCTTCATTCTGACCCGGGCTGTCATATTATTCCAATCAACCATTTGCTGCACGGACAGGTAGCGGGGTGGTGTGTGGGGGTGGGGTGGGGGACTAACAGGGATGACGCTTGTAAAAGAGAGGACGAGGAGGGAAGAAGCAACCTCTCATCTGACATCTGCCGGCGGCTCAGCGCTCCCGTCAGCCAATCCCTGAACGCTCCCTCTGTGATACCCAGAATCCTCCTCGTGTGTCTTCCCCGGCAACCCCCGGCTCGGCAATCAACGCGGGAAACCACATTCAACGTATTGGACAATCCGCTTCTCCTCTCTTCAAGTAAAACCACCGGATTCAAAATTCATTTTACAAAAGCGCTTTTATTGAACAGGCTCGTCACAAAGTGCTTTTATAGTGACACGGGGCACACGCGCAGAACGCAACGCAACAAGAACGGACAGAGGTCATTGTTGCTGTGCTACTGAAGATCTAGTTCGGTTTCGGCAACTGAACGGTTGCCGAAACCGTTCCCTTTTCATGTTTTTTGTGGGGGACCGGACTGGATTCTCACGAGGAGGACAAACGTGTTTTCTGTCGCGTGGCATTGATCACACCAGTCCAAAAAACGAACACGGAGAAATGGCCACTTTTAAAAGACAGACTCTGAAGTGGAGCCTCGGCAGTAACACGCAACAACAACAACTTTGAAAGGAAATAGCCACCACCTGCTGATAGTTAAGTAATAAAAACTACAAAAAAAGATGGCCGACAAATCTCTGATTAGTGACAAAAACTGCCCGCCCTGGCCTTCTCTTTTCTAGCTCTGCACGCCGTGGAAAGGAATCCGGTAGAGGCGTGCTCTTCAGGTCTGACATGTGGTGGCAAAAGTGTTTGTATATATTCTATACATGTATTTAAAAGTGTTTAAAATGGCTTAAAGCAATGAAGAAAACGAGAGTACGGCGGTGCGATGAGCCAAAACGACGAGGAAACGGTTCAGTCCGATTCATCTCTTTTTCTATCAACATCGATGGCAAACAGGGTGTGAATAGTCCAACGTGTGCTTCTAGAGCTTCTAATGGTGTTTACTACAGTATCTGTGGGTTTACATGCACACCAATATTCTGTTCACGAATATGCTATTTTGAATATATTGGTGTTGTGAGGCTGTTTTGCGTACAGCTTCCAGTTGCACTCACCTCATAGCTTCATGAGAAACTGAATATTCAGTTCACGGCGGCTATGAACAGCAGGATCTCCTGAGGTGCACTTTATCCGTTGTTGAAACATTTCCTGGAGGCGAAACTGCTCTACAAATAATCTCTTCAGTTGAGGTAAACACGAGTGGGTGTAGCCAGAGTGCCAAAACCTTCCGAGCGATACCGGACTTTGAGAGGATATTAGAGAGTTAAAAAAAATCTGTTCACAATAGATCAGACAGTATTTTATACATATATAACTAAACAAACAAGGATGCTTAAATTTGCTTATTGACGAATATGTAAGACATGTACTGAACATTTAACAGTAGAAGTTCGTGCTCACTTATGGACAAACTATTTAACAGTAACTCTGTTTCCAAATGACCTCAAACATATTTTTGGCCTTTCTGAACCATCTTGTCTTCAGTTCAAATGAACCAATAATATTGGCTATTACGGAAGCAAAGAAAGGCCATAATGATTCAATTTTATTTTTTAAAGCAATTGAAATTTAAATACTACTGAATTTATAGCAGTTTCTTGTTTTACTTAAAAATCCATCTGTCTGACTCCATGTGGTCTCAATTCTCTCCAAGTATTACAATTATTAAAAAAAAAAAAAACAAAGAAAGAGTTTGGGTTTACGAATTCCCAAAACAATCCCAGTGTTTCCCGTCCTTATCTGAACGTTCCTGTCTGGGATCATGTGATTGACAGGATGTAACCTGATAGGCCAGAGGTCTGATGGATTCATTTAGGCTCCACTGATTTTTCATCTGGATGTAACCAACTTTATATAACAAGATTTTTTTTAAACTAAATTTTATTTGAGTTTTGAGAATATTTGATGCAGGCCAGACAGATGGTTTTATATTTTTATATAATATTTCAGTGCTACACATTCAGTGGTATTTAGATTTCAAAACGATCTTTTCAGCTGCTTATGAAATTCATAATAATTATGTGCTTTCTTTGCTTCCATATCAGCCAGTATCAGTCAGGCTGTAAGCGCTAGTTATCTAAGTTAGCTACTCAGTCTTTCTGATTTCTTAAATCCTGTAACTTTCCATATATGCTGATGTAGCCTACTACGTCGTTGCCATTTGTATTTTTTATTGATGTTTTGATCAGTATCGGTCTTTTCTAATCAGCTTATTAAGCCTTGTTATGCAAACTTATGATGGTTTCGCCTCCAAGAAATGTTTGTTGAACTAGATCTTCAGTGTTTTTCAGAAACCTGTGTGCATGTAAACACACTCCACATCTCTTATATTACGCAAAGAGTAGAGGGTCCCAGTGCCAGTATTATGAATTAACTTAGTGATATATGCCTGACATAGTCCAAATATGTGTTGCTGTGGTCGCTAAAGGTCAGACCATTCTTTCCGGAACCCAAGGACCACTGGAGGTTCAGGTTCAGCTGCATAACAATTTGTTTATTGATTTTTTTTTTTTTTTCCCCAAACAAATCAAATAAGTTGCAAAAAGTCGAAGACACAGAGGAACGGTATTGCTTGTCAATTTCTTTTCTTTGGGTCGCAAAATGTATTCCAGCAGAGATGGGTTTTCAAATTAGCTAATGCTGAATTGTCTTAATTTGTCTGTGGAAATAGCAAATTAAGACATTTATTAAGTCTCTGTTTATCCAATGTGATTATATATTTAACTTTTCTAATTTGACTACTAGCCAGTAGTTGGTGATGACTTTTTTGCTATTCCAAATATGAGGCTCATATTTGCATGTGGATGGCAAAATGGTAAGACAGTGTTTTAAACGGACAAATGGCGCATTTTGCTGCTCGTTCACCGTGGTGATTATTATGAGTTTGTGTACGTCTTCATCGAGATAATACAGCTTGCTGGCAAGCTCTGATTAGGTTGCATTGATTGAAAACACTGAATCCGATAACGATTAGGCTATTTAGGTTCTCGTCAATAATGAATGCAAACCAAATTGTTTTTCATGGTTTCTAGAGAATGAAGTTAGGATGAATTATTTTCCTCTGGCACCATCTTCTGGTCAAACTTTCAATTTGTCAAGTACTTTGGTTTACAAGCAAAACATTCCTATCAACATTGTATTTAGTGCAGATTAGCAAACGTTAGCATGCTAACACACACTAAACCAAGGTAAATGTTACACCTGCTAAACATCGGCATGTTAACATTGTTACTGTGAGCATGTTAGCACGTTGACATTAGCGTTGAGCCTCAAAGCACCGCCTCGATAGAGCCAATAGTGTGGCTGTAGACTCTGTAGTCTTGCTGATATTATAAAATATTAAAAGAAATATTTTGTTTGTTTGTCATCCTGAAAACACAGAAAAATGTTCACAAATATCCCCCCACACATTTGTGAAAGTTTTACTGTTCGTCACGAAAAAAAATTCAATACTAATGTTGCACTTCCAAATTGTTAATGGTTGTTCACAGAAGCCCGTCACACTGACAGTTTTGTGTTGTACAGACATGCCTTTTGAAGTGAGGTATTTGCTCTGAAGACTTGTTTTGTGCTTACCAGTTACCGGTCCCTGTTTACTAGCGTCTGAATCTGTACCAGCTCCCGACGTTCACCTCTGACCTCCAGGAAATAATCAGTGTTAGATTTTCAGTGACACGTGGGAGCAAATAAGCTCGTGTAGTGCTCGACTGATGACCTGTTGGGGAATTATTTAGTTGCAAACAGGAACATGAGAAACGTCAACCAACTGACAAAGGTCATTTTTCTGTTTGTAAAGTTGTGTTGTGAGTCCTGTTGGGATGATGCATTTTTTGTAGTCCAACCAGGAAGTTAGCATCGCACTGGTTCCCTCCACAGACAGCCAATGGGAATCTTTCGTTACATTTTGGATATTGCAGAAAACATGTTTATGATCTTGCACAGTCTGTTCAGCAAGATAATCTTCACAAATCAACACCACTTTTATGGTTTTTGAAGCGTGAATGCAATCGGCAGAAGAGATAAGCTAACGCTAGGCTATAAACGAACTACACGTCTTATTTAGTCACTTGTCGGCAACCAAATTTTTTAACACGTAAAAGCCTCAGAATTCACAAAATAGTGGTTTACTGACGTATTTTACATCTTAGAAGAAAACGTTATAATCTCTTCAATTTGTGTTTGCCACAAAACAACAAACACCATTTTTTTTTTTAAAACACTGATTTAGAGACAGGGAACCAGGAAGTGCAAAAACGCTGACTCATTTCCTGGTTTTAGGACCTGGACTCATAAAACACCCACAACAGTCTGAATGATGTACTGATATCATGATACAAGTATGTTTGAGTTAGACAAGGGGGAGCGAGTAGTACAAAGGTTGATGTTTTCCTTTAAAACACCAAGTATTAGTCCAACACATGCAGTATATTTACAATGTAGTCCTGTGGGACGGGAAGCAAAGGGGCTTCGAGAGCATTTTTTTTTAAATTTTTTTTTTTTAGAGGAATCAAAATCAGCCATAAGCAACTCACTTTGGGTATTTTTCACTTCTGAAGTATTTTTTATTACAGTCTCATCTCTTATGTCCAACCAAATGTGAGCTGTGCAGTTGCTGTTTTATCACCAAGTCAGATCACTTTATTTTGAAAAATCTGAACACAGGAAGCCCTCACCTTGCCTTGTTATGACTCGTTCTCATTAGTTAACGTGCTGCTTTTGCCTTCACGAAGCCTTTCCGACCTGCGCTAGCTGTAGCAGACTGTCACAGTGGTTACCCACCACGTCCGTCCGTCACTCGTGCCCCGTGTTGAAAACAACAACAAAAAAAGTGTTTAAAGAGCGTTTGCCAGTGAGCACGGTAAAAGACTAACCGCCATGTTGGACAGACCGATTGTAGCACCACAGCATTTAAATATCGTTACAGATCCACGCCTTCCTCCACGTTCTTTCTTTCCACTGCTACACGTTTCCCCACCGGTGGCCTCCGAGCAGCTCTGCGCGGAGGTGAGAGGGTTTAGTGCCTTGCTTAAGGGTTAAGGAGTTGAGAGTGGGGAGCGCACGCCTACCCCTGACCAAAGCTCGATGCTTGTCAGACCTCAGTGCATTTTGGCAAGTAACGCCAAAATGCCAACGGACCGTTGTACTTTTCTCGCACTTCTAAGTTTGACCTCGACAACTGGCACGTTCGGTCCCGTAACCATCAGCAAACAGTCTTTAAACACTTCACCTGTTCGTAGTGTAAGCTTGTGCTGGCGGGATGTTTAAGAAACTGGGGAGGGGAAAAAAGGTTTAAAAATGCAAAACAAAAGCACTACAAGCTCGTTTTTGTGTGAATTTTCCATCCGCTTTAGTTCCGTTGCACTCCAGCACCCCGAAACTTTTCAGCTTAACTTCAAATACATTGACGACATTAGAGAGGTTTGTTCGACGAATGAGCGCGGTCGGCGTGGGCGGGGCAATCTGACGCCGCGCGACTCTAACCTCTTGAGTGGGTCTCGGGTCCGAAAACAAGATTTCCTTCTCCATGATGCCGCCATGTGTGTCCGAAACAATACCTGTCTGTCAGCATTAAATACAATAAACAAGAAACAAGTTGGTTTAAATCAGCAACGTTCTGCTCTTACTTTGCATGTGTGTGTGTTTATTAATCTAACTGAACTGTCCCGATATTTAGAGCGGAAGAGGAATCTAACCAGTAGTGGAATGTAACCAAGTACTTACGGTAAGTACGCTTTTGACATACTTATACTATACTTTGTATTCCATTTTATGGAATTTTATTTTATTTTATGCTACAGTATTTTATACTTTCACTAAACTATTTTGGAAGTAGATATTGTACTTTTTACATTTATTTGACACTTATAAGTACTCGTTACTTTTTACATTTAAAAAAAAAAAAAAAACAAGTGCAGTACTATACTACTAATCTACCCAGTAGCAGTTAAAACATTTCTAACATTGGCTACAACTACAACATTAAAATACTATTTCATGTATCCGTTAGTGAGAAAAAACAAATATATTCTATAATAATACACTTTGTAAGGAGCTGTTCTGCATAATGAGTACTTTTACTTCTCATTCTTTAAGTACATTTTGCCAATACAATTACTGTAAGTGTCATTATTCAGGACTTTTACTAGCAATGCAGTATTTTTTTTAACTGGTATTTCAACTTTGACTTAAGTAGAGGATGTGAATACTTCTTCCACCACTGTATCTGACCATACATTCATCTAAAAATACTCCATTACAAGTGAAGGTCCTGCATTCCAGATCCTACTTCAGTAAAAGTAGAGACATCCGCAGCTAAATGTACTTAAAGGGCCAGTGCGTAGGATTTAGAGGATTTATTGGCAGAAATGGATTCATAATATTCATAGCTCTGTTTTTGTTAGTGTGGCATCACTTGAAATTTTTGTGAATTGTGGGAGTTTCGTTAGCTTGGAATGATATCTGCGTAGGATGCAGGTCCTCTTCACGAGTCCGCCATGTTTCTACAGGAGCCCAGAACGGACAAACCACTGGCTCTAGAGAGAGCCTTTCACTTTATTTTTTTTGTCACCTGAAGGCCACCGTAGTTCTCAGACATTTGGAAAAGGGAGAGGTGAGTGCAAAATAAATCGTACACACTCCTCATTCCGTGCGTGATACATTATGATATCCGACTATTAGATTTAACTATTTAATATTATATTATTGTTAAGTTGTGAAATGATTTATAGGGTATGAAAAGAAAACAAACAAACTTTGGATACACATTTGTACTTATTTATTAATTTTTTTTTAAGTTGTCTCTAATCTTTGCTTTTTTTTGTGCAAAATACTGGTTAATTTGACCTCTTTGGGCCTTGTGAAATTCTTTTTTTACATTTTAGAGGAACTCGTACTTTGGTAGAACTGCTAACAACTCACATCTGAAATGTGACAACTGCACCAACCGTTTTGTAAAAGTTGCGATCCACCAGTTTAACATTTAACAATAAAATTATTTGTTTTATACACTTATGTATTTCAATGACTTTTCATTTGGTATTGAACCTGTAACACTAATGTCCCCCCCAATTAGCTTCAGCTGTACTTGATTTTGTTAAGCAGGCTAACATGCTAACCGGTGCGCCTGCTGAAACAAGAGCGTGTGTTATCCAGAAATCACACACACCCGATTTATGAAACTACAAAACGAGTCGGTCTCTACTTTCATAAGTCATTATTTATTCATAAGAAGTGTTGAAAATAAATACAAAACATTTTATTTTTTTTTTGTAACATCTGGTAAAGTGACAAAAACCTGCTTCAGTCAAGTTTTGCTCATCAGAAAAAACAAACAAAAAAAGTTTAGATTTACTCTCCCAGTTTTAGCTGCTGGTGTGTTTCAGCAAACTTCAGTCTCTGTTGTGATGATCTTAACTCAGAATTAAGAACAACCTTCCACTTCTAATCGGAGTGTAACACTGCCCGGGGCCCTCCAGCTAGAGGGGCGACAGCTCATTTGTGAACAAATATAAAACATGAGCAGGCATTGACATGATGGCACACAATGTTACATGGAGGACTCATGAAACACCGTAAAAAAAGTTTGGAACGGACCAGACCGAGACGTGCTTCCTGTGTTAATTCCAGTTCAACTTTAGCAACGAGTAGATTTGACACCAGATTAGCATCTCAGCGCTATGGCAACCGCAGCCAGCTAGTTAAGAGTCTAAATGAACGACATTAGTAGCCTAGTCACACACCACATAAATAAAACAGAATGGGGTTAAACATGCACTCAGATACTCTACACAAGGTAATTAGCTGGGAACCTGCACATCCCTGGATTCAATACAAGGGGCCTCTATTCATTAGCTCTGTTAGCCGAGTGGTGTGTGAGTAGTGAAGGCCTGTGTGTGTAGGTCCTGCAGAAGGCACTGCCACTCTTTCTGATGCTGTGAAGGAGATTTTACTGCAAGGGGTGGGGTGGGGTGGGTCCAATGTTAACAAATATCATGTTCTTATATTAACATTAATTTCTATAGAGAGAAATGGAGATGAGTAAAAAAACAAGGTGTGTGCTGTTTGACATGAGGGCAGCAGAGGGAGAGACAGGCAGTAGTCCATCAAGGGCACAGATCTGTGTGTGTGTGTGTGTGTGTGTGTGTGTGTGTGTTTGGGCACAGCTATGGAACGAGACTAACCCGTGGAGGTCCGTGTTCCCATGTGTGTCTTCAGTCATCTTATGTGTTAATTAAAGGTAGAATTCAGATTTTTTTTTAAGTGGGGTTGTATGAGGTGCTTATCCACAGTCAGTGTATCTTTATCTTGCCGTCAGACGGCCCTTTCTGACGAAGCCGTTATCTATGCTGTCGTCAAAGCCACGAGACTCCTTTGACAAAAACAGTAATTTTTCCTCGCAGAACACCAGAGTTAACAGTTTACCACGGCTGCCTCCATCGTTTGCGTTATTGTGTGACTTTGCCGTTTAAGGGTTGGTTCGGATTCGCCAAAGTCACACATCAACATTAACAAACAGATCGAGGCAGCGGTGAACCAGCAACCGTCGTGTTCTGTGAGGTAAAATCACTGGTTTTGTGAAAAGGAGTCTGGTGGCTTTAAAGAGAGCGTAGGTAACAGCTTCAGTTCCTCGTCAGAAAGAGCTGTCCGACAGTAAAGTAAAGCGAATGTATTCTAAATATAGCGTACACTTAAACTGATATATACACTTTTTTATATCTAACCCTAAACTCCGTCTTGCTGCTCCACCTTGCTCTTCTAATCCTGTCTGTTTCTCCAAAATGGAGGCATGCTGACTATCATCTACTGTAAATAATACACTGAATATGTATCTCATACAACCCCACTTCAAAAAATCCAAACTACCCTTTTAAGCTGCACTCAGAGGAAAAGTAGTTTACATTTAAGTTTATGATACGAGCAGGACGTGGATATTTATTAATGTGTGTAGCAATTTCAGTGTTTGACATTCACCTCTATGTCTGAAGAGACCTGACAAGGCAAATAGTGTGTGTGTGTGTGTGTGTGTGTGTGAGAGAGAGAGAGGGAGAGAGAGAGGCAGGTTGTTCAGTCGTCCACTCCGATGTTGCGGAACAGGTAGGACATGGACTCTCCGTTGTGGATGCGGCGGATGGCCTCCGACAGGATCATGCTGATGTCGACGGTCTTGATCTTTGGACACTTGAGCTTCTGGAGCTCGTGAGGAATCGTGTTGGTCACCACCACCTGGAGGAAGACGATGGTGATGAGAGATATGTGAAGGGGAGGAAGGTCGTGCAGTACAAGTAGAGTATTAGAGGGCGCGCTCACCTCGTCGATGGCCGACTCCTCGATGAACCTCGGAGCGTCCAGGGAGAGGATGCCGTGCGTTGCCATGACGTAGATCTTGTAGGCCCCCCTTTCCTTCAGCGTCTCCGCCGCCGCCACGAAACTGTCGACGTCGTCGATGATGTCATCCTGTGGGGCAAACGGGCCTGTCTCAAACAAGCTCATCCATTTTGCAGCATGTGAAAGTACCAACGCACCCTCTAGTGAGAAACATTCACTTTTTACGAATACAAACTCAAGTTCTCTAAAACATCCTCAGACAATTTTAAATGTCATTAAAACAAACTGAACATCGACAAAAGCGATATTGACTTTTAAAAGGCTCCGCTTGTAAAAAAAAACAACTCGTGCATATTAAATCAAGCGCTTCCTAAAACTAACAGCCGCCACAAGGGGGCGATCCAGATGTTCTGGCTTCACTGCTGTGGAGCTGCTGAACCTTCTCCCTGCAGCAACAGCCTTTACATTTTGTTTTTTTTAATTCCTGAATGTTGCATCTGCAGTCCAGAGTAGAAGAGTAATTACTGTATATTTTAAGGGCTGAAGCCAAAATGCACCGCATTCAGGTGAAGAAGAATATAAATTAAAATAAATAATAAAACAATCTATGAATAATCGTGATCTCAATATTAATTAAGAAAATCGTAAATATTATTTCAGTGCAGCCCTGCAGGATAAAATCTTGCGTAATGTAATAATACTCAATACTGTAAGAGAATACTCTCTTCTTCTGAGACTGGATCCCTCCATCTTTTACAGAACGCTCTGCCTCTTCTGCGTCTGGCTCCTCTTTTCTTTCCCACAGTTCATAGCGACTCCCTCCAGCGAGTCTTGCGTCCCAAACGCACGTCAAAATAAAAAGCCACGTTCAAACTGCGTGCTCTCACCACTATGATGGCGATGCGTCCTCCTACGTCTCCTACCACGGTGATGGGAGGCTTCTCTTTGGGGATCAACACTGGAAACGAACCCAAAAAAAAAAAAAAAAAAGGAAGCGAATTTACCTACAACCTATTCTGTTACATGGCGGTTACAGGGTCTGTGGCTGTGAGCGCGTTGGTGTGAGCGTTACGTGGGATCTCCATGCTGGGGTGAATGGCTCCACTGGTCCTGACGGCGGGTGGGGAGTGCCGCCCGTCCACCTGGTCCGACTCGGGGTCCTGAGCTTCGCCGTGGATCACCGCTAAGCCCAGACGCAGCCGCTCGGCAAACGACTGAGCCCTGAAGCACCCGGACGAGAGGACGGGTCAGAACAGTTACAAAAAACAAGAAATATACGTAAATATAAAAGCAGAACTTTTGTTATAGTCGCAAATGTGAACATTTCGGACTTTGCCGTACCTAGTGGTTGTATCAAAAATAATGCTACATAAATGCAATGGACCTTAACTTCCTCAGGGAACAAAAGGTTTATGAATAACTTATTAGTTACTGACGTTATATAACGAGTTACAGATCTGCAGCTCAGCACAGTTGAAGGATATGAGAGTTCATAACTGAGGTGGGCCGACTGTACCTTTTGGCGGAGGCTGGGGATTTGGCCACAATCACAGCATTTCTATAGTCGGGGATCTGGAGGCACATGGAAAATAAGAGACGTTTAATATCAGATTAGCATATAATAGACAGCTCTCTTTTAGCGTCGGGTTCTTCATTTCCTACATGGATCATTTACTGGTGAGGATGCTGATCCCCTGCCAAGAGACGGGAAGCCTGCTTTTTGGCTCCTATAACTGAAATCAAGGACCGGTTGTTAAAAAGAATTTTCGATGGCCAGTCTGCCACCGTTCCCTTTAGGAGGATGGAGTTTTGTAGGCACGACAGGAAGTTAGCATCGCACTGGTTCCCTCGACAGAAAGCTAATTTTTTTTGCTCAGCAAAGATAATGTTCAGGAATGAACACCTTATGATTTTTGAAGCGTGACTACAATCGTCAGAAGTAAAAAGCTAACATTGGGCTGTAAACACACGACATAGTTGCATAAGCGCGAGTAATCACAACAAAGAGTGAAGCCTGATCACATTGTGTAGTCTCAGTTTGCCACCTTTTTAAAAGACACATAAAGGCTTCAAAATTCACGAGAGGTATTTACTGATGTATTATATAACAAAAGGTTGAATCTCATGAGCTTGTGTTAACCACAGGCTTTATTTCAGGCATAAAAAAAAAAACATTGACTCTGAGACGAGGGAACCAGAAGTGAAAAAGGTGCTGACTCATTCCTGCAGCACACTGTGTTGCAGAGGGTTTGACCTGTAGTTTGACACCATTATCGGCCTCTTGACTATTGCGGGGTTAGAGGTAAACAAACCTCTGGTTCTAAAGAGGGAAGACTGTGCAGAAGTGCCTTAAATTAGCATCCTCTCTAATGTCCATCAGGGGGCAAAGAGAAGTCTGGTTGTATAGAAGTCTATGAGAAAATGACTCTACTTCTCTCTTGATTTATTCCCTCAGTAAACATTGTAAACATGAGTTTATGGTCTCAATCTCTAGTTTCAAGTCTTCTTCAATACGGCATGATCATTTAGTAAATGATGGTTCAAATAGAATTTAAAAATGTCATCTTCAGCACTCGGTTGTGCTATGCTCCACCCTCTTGTATCACTTCCGGTTGTAAAACAAAAAAAGAAAGAATGTGACGGCCAAATGCCAGACTCGAGGCTTCAAAACCATAGTGAGTGCCACCACCGTGACCACGACCACTTCTTATACACCGCCCAGGAAGCAAACTAATATGGGGGTCCTTCAGTATGAGACTCGTGTCGTGCATGTAGCCTGCGTGTTTACCTCTTCCTGTATGTACTGCAGCAGGAAGGGGGAGGCCCTCAGATTGTCCACTGGGATGTTGAAGAAGCCTTGGATCTCTTTCTGATGGAGGTCCATGGTGATCAGGTGGGTGAGACCTACACAAAACAGCCAGTTTGATGGCGTTCATGCTCGCGTTTTTACAACATGTGCAAAGATGGACGCACTTCCCACCCCCCCCTGTTTTGTGCTGTGAAGGCAACCCCCCCCCCCCTACCTACCAGCTTTACACATCATGGAGGCGATGAGCTTGGAGACGATGGAGCCCCTCTTCCTCATCTTGCACTGCTTGCTGTAGGGGAAGTAGGGGAGGACGCCCGTGATGCTCCTGGCGCAGGACGTCCTGCACGCATACACCAGGATCAGCATCTCCATGATGGTGGTGTTCACGTCCCTGAGGGGTTGAAGACGGAGAGTGGGGGAGACAGTGGTGTGAGGAGGACATGTTTCAGGCGGGACAAAACAAACTGTGGGTGCGTCCTCTTACTTGGACACCGTCTGGATCACGAAGACATCTTTGCCTCGCACCGACTCTTGGACCTGTACCCGTGTTTCTATGGAAACAAACACGAGCGTGAGAACGGCGGCAGCAGCGAGAAAGCAAAACACGCATCAGAACCCGCAAGGCCTGTCAGCTTCATTAGAGGGCTATCTGAACCCTTTGTGCTTCTCACCCCCCCCCACCGTAGATATCAGCATTCCAGAAACGTGCCTCCCACGGAAGAGAGATTAGGAAACAAAATGCTTCTATGCAGAGCCAAATGTCCAGCAGAAACAGGAAACAAGAGTCTGAGCTAACAGCTGATGCGATGAGGACTTTGGGAGCCAATAAACAGAATATTAACATATTAACAGCAACACACACACACACACACACACACACACACACACACACACACACACA
>NW_022280136.1:109495-123120 GCF_004355925.1 Anarrhichthys ocellatus
CACACACACACACACACACACACACACACACACACACACACACACACTAATGCTGAAGGGTAAATATTATAGAACTTGGGTAGAGGTTTGTTTGTTGGGGCTCGTGTGTGTGTGTGTGTGTCTGAATGCGTTTGGTTGTGCGTCTCCTCTTGGTTCTATTTCCTCTGCTGTGCTCAGGTCTCTGTTGCAAAAGAGATCTCGATCTCAACAGCCGTGCTTCTGTTTAATTGTTCAAGCAAATCTTAAGCAAACTTTTAAAATGCTGCTGCAGCAAAAACAAGTTGGCCATTAGAGAGAATGCAGGTTTAAGGCACTTCAGCATTGGCTGATTTCTCAGAGGTTGCACCTACGAAAGAAAATGGAAAGCGGTCGACAGTAGTTTGTTTCTATTGGGAAAGTTGTAATGTCAGCTAGGAGATGCCATGCATCATGCTGTCCGCAGACGAGCATTCACGCGGTAATATCCGAAAAGACTCCGAAAGCAGAAACCAGCCGATCAGTCACGTGAGCTAAATCTTCGCTATTGAGGAAATTTGTCATTTACATACCGCTGTTCAAATGAGATTCTTTAACAAGTGCAGAAAAATGTGTGCGAATGCAAAAGCGGCTGACAATAAATAAGTCAACATCTACACATGCACAGAGAGCCATTCTCCAGACACCACCTTACCTCGGTTAGCCTCCTGGTACACCTGCACCTTGCCAAGCTCCACCCCTAACCGCCTGAGAGAGGGACGGAGAGAGTAAGCAGCATATCATTATCTCAATAACAAGAGAAAATACATGATAAAAACGCTTCAGACATCTGTTGTTACATTCTCTCCCTGTTAACTGTTCACATGCTGCGTTTCATTTCACGTCTCTCTCACACAGAGACTGGAATTCAGTGTCTGACCCTAATCTGCTCCATTTGTTCTGTAAACATGCACCGCTGGAGTCCAGGAGTGGATTCCAAGTGCGTTTCTGCACTTTGGATGAACGCTCTGTTTACACACAACACGATGAAATACGAACGTTGCTGCAACTCATCCTGCAACTGTGATTGTTGTTTCTCAGCAGGCTGCAGATGGAGAGATCAGCTCGGAATGAATTTGCATCGACTTCATATTCTTTTTGCTGCAGGGACAATTTTGAGAACGTCCAGGCAGTCGCCATTCTGACTGTTAAAGACAACATGTCGCTGCTCTTTGGGGGAACCGGTATTTCACTTGGATCACTCAATTCTTTGATGCCTTTTTAGAACAGATTAAATACACCTAGAGGTTCTTCTGTAACTGCTTATGTGGAGTTACTCACCTCCCTGAACTCAAATAATTTTTTTTATTGAATATGTTTTAGTTCTAGGTGGAGCACTGTGTAGTATGTAATATTAAAGTACTTTCTGACAGCATTATTGTTATTTAACACCCTTATTTTGTAAATATTTTAGGTTTTCACTGTGCTTTTTATGCAAGATTTGACCAGATTTAACAAGCATGGAGAGCATTAGTCTAAGTAACCGTATTACTAAACAGTGTTGACACAAGCAGAACCAGCAAAGGACCCATATGGTTTATTTATTCTAGTGTGTGTGTGTGTGTGTGTGTGCGTGTGTGCGTGCGTGCATCTCTCACTCACTCTGAAATCCTCTTGCCCATCTCACGGCTGGCGGGGTGCGAGTTGGCGGTGAAGATGACCAGGCCGCCCTTGGTGTGGTTCATGTCTCGGGGGTCCTGGCCGCTGCTCTCCCCGCACTCATGCAGTGGATCCCTGGGCACCCACGCTGCGCTGAGCCCTTCCTGCAGTGGAGAAATGGGAGGGGAGCGGTTTACTTAATTTATTAAAAAAAAAAAAAAAAGCAACTCTGGAAACTCTTGAGTAGAGGAGGAGCAGGAAAGGTGTCTCAGTTAGTCCCTGAGAAGTTGTTTTTCATAAAAAGCAGCTTTTTCCAGATAGAAGTATAACTAATACTTAAATACCTCTGTTTCCTTACAGTAGTTATAAATCGTATTACTGCCAACTGGCGCTCTGCTGAAGCCGTTCTTCATCCTTCTCGGCAGTGTTGGAGTTACAAACGAGCACAAACTGAGGCATGACGTTCTTTAAGAAGAGTCAAATCCAAGTACCTCAGAATGTGACTTCTTCATGAACGTCCTGCACACAGCAAGGAGGAATTCTCCATTTGGACTGAATGACAGCATTGTGTTGCCACACACTGCTGCAGCTGTGTCCCCTCATTTTGAATTAAACATAGAGCCAAAGAACATCTCAATTGTCAATTTTTAAAATCGATAGTATTGGGGGGGGGGGGGTGTCTACATTTCCCTCCCCAATATATTGTGTGCCTCGTCTTAATCCCGGAGGTCAGTATGGCTTTCATCTTGCGACAAAAATAATAAAAATCCTGACCAAATGTGAAGAATTTGCAATAGTTTTTATCAATTTCCACTTTAAAAAAAAAAAAAAAAAAAAAAAAGCTTGAAAAATGACTGTATATGTCCACTCAAACCAGTTATAGGATAGTTGAAGCTATGGTTGTTAATGTCGTTCAAAACATTTGGTATAATTGTTGAATATTACATTAATTAAATACTTTGACAAGGGTACCTATAGCAAGACTGTAATGAGCCAGTCCAACCTAGCTGCCTGTCTACCTACCTGCGTGCGTGCGTGCGCGCACTCATTGCGCGTCCCCGGAGTCTGCCACAAGCTTGCTAGCTGCGAGTACCGACAACAGCCATGTTCGCTGTTAACAGTTCGTTACGATATGTCTGCGTCCCTAGAGATAATTTTAAGGGGGAGCGGCTTTGGAAGGAGGCCCGAAGGGATGAGCCGCCAGTGTTGATAACTTTGCCGCTAGATTTAGCGACTTTTGGAGCTCGTGCCACCAGCTACTTTCATTGGAAAAAAGTTGGCAACACTGGGCTGGGTACTTTAAAAAAATAGCATACTCTTGCTAGTTTCTCAACTTGAACTGCTTCAACGCAGCTCTGACTGAACTTCCACCGTCAACAATATTATACAAATCTACTTCATTTTATTCATCTTTCACAAACGTTCCTTTTTATGCATGCTACTTCTCTATTTACAAATGTGTTGCTTTACTTTCTATTTTAGTTTTGACTATTTCTTTACTCATTTTAAGTTACTTAAGGTCTTAATATACAGGCTACCTTAGGAGGTAAAAGGTTTTAGTGCTTGTTGAGACGCAACACGGAGCAAACAAAAGGCTGGGCTGCAAACAGATGCCATGTAACCATGTGCAACCAGAATATGCGCAATAACTGGTGGGGAATCATTATGTACTATATTATATTAAATATGTGTAGAATTGCTACGTTTCTTTTTTGGGGGGGGGGCAATGACGTTTAATGGGCTCACTCGGTATTTTAACAGAAGGAACAAATCGTTCTTTCCAACCATCAACACAGTCACGACATTAGCTTCCTCGTGTTGCTAAGCTAGCTGGACAACCAGGATCTGTCCGTGACGTTGTTGTGGGCTGTTCGAGAACGGTTGTGTTAGGAAGCCAACCCGTGTGCTGTAGTTGTAGTCACAATGCCCGTTGTATGAATGCAGAAAGTCTATACGTTGTTTTATTGATGTAACGTCAGCTAATATTTAAATGTTTGTCTGTGACACCATGAGATAACGTTAGCTAACGGTAAGACACGAGTACTACCGCGATAGCTCGCTAGGAATAATCTTGCCGTGTCAAAGCTCTTGAATGCGCGCATTGATTTGTCATGCACCAGAAAGTCTGTCCGTGTAGCGAGCAGAACAATAGAACAACGACTACTAACTGAAACAAAGCACAACAATACTCACCAGTTTGCGTGTTGGGTCCGGTTACAATCTGCAACCAACAGTATTTGAATATACAAGCCTCTTGCTCTTTTCAACCTGTTCCCCCTCAGTCCGACTGCTCGCGATCTTCTGTAGAAGCGCAGCTCGGCCAATCACAGGCAGGCAGATGGAAACGGCGATTTTGTGATGTATTCAAGTACTCTGTAGAAACCCGTAAATAAATAATATTTTTCACAGAGAATAATTCGTTATCGTCAGTACAGATTCCAGTGAGGTCCAAGGCCGTCACTTAATTACTTAATTACTATTATTTAATTTTTATTTTGTGTACCCCCCCCCCATCACAAATCAAATAGAAACCCAAATTACCAATAACATCCACTGTCACATGGAGGTTTGTTTACGTAGTGTTCGAAGATTGTGAACTCAACCTTCTCATCTTTCAAAAAGTGAAAAGGTACCAAAAATATTGGTAATCTGTGCTGTGCCACAAAGTGTTTTGTTTTATATATTTTTTACTTTCTTTTCTTGTATCATATAATATGCCGATGTACTGACTGTGGTAATCTCCTCAAATACAACTTGGTATAACAGCACACAATGCATATTTCAACCACTGGTTCACATTAAAATGTAACTCAAAAATACATGTTTTTTTACTTGTCACGTGAATCAATCGGGTTAACAACAAAGACTTAAACTGAAAGTCCTGAGAGGTGCATGCTTTGTGACAGGCCACATGAGGGCAGTGTGTATTTCTGTATGCATCCTCGCCTCAGCTCTAGTTAAATGAAGGGACTCTCGAGTTTGAAGTAAACAGTTTCATGTGTAGTGTTAGCCTGATGTGTTACTATTTCCTTTAACCGCACACTAAACGACTATTCTGATCCCCTTATTGATTAGATACCAACATGCAGTTGGGATGAATCACTCTAGAAAGAAGATCTTCTGGTGTGAAGCGGAAAGAGGTGGCATTGATTAATCTCACTCAGGTATGAGAATATTACACACAATGCTTGTATACATGCATTTGAGCAGTTCAAAGATTAAAGTTGCACTCGTCATTTAAAGCATTGCAGGTTGTCGTGTTTTTCTTTATCTCAAACAGTCCCTGCCTTGTTTCATGTTTGTTTTGATCATGTGATAATGTTGTATGTGTGCATGTGAACATGCCATGCACTCATTTCTCCTAGAACCCAGAGAAAGTACAACACTAGTAAAGAATTCCACACCCCCGGATGTCAATAAGACACAGATAGAGAGATGGAGAACAGGACTCATTCTGAGTGTAATAAAGTGGCTCATGAATCCACAGTTTCCTCCCTTGGGCGTATATTGGAGTCGTGTCTTGAACCAACTGTTTCCCGTCTTAACGGTGCCAAAAGAAAGACTCTCAGAGAGAGGGTGGTGGGCGGTGCAGGTAATCTCTCAAAAAATGTCAGCGTTGACATATCAAGTGTTAGTATCACATTGAACGCGGGCGAGGGAGCTGCTTTTGCATTAACGGAGAGACAGATTTATAAATATGCTCTCACTACCATATGGGCTACTCTTACACTCTTACATAACTCACTGGATATGTGGAGGAGGCAGAGAGCAGCATCCGAGCACTGCACGCTGCCCACACACACACACAATGGAGAGGAGAGTGGAGTTTTAAAAAATCTGGAGGAGGTTGGAGAGAGAAAGAAGACAAGTTAGATAAAAGTCAGGGTCAAAAATCATTGTTTTGTGCTCTTCCTTCTCTACTTGTCGTATGCAGGGTATATGCAAACTATACAAGTTTGTGGAAATACTTAAAAAATGGCATTTAATATCCCACATATAAAAACCTATTATACTTTGATTAGTTACCTAGAAATAGAATCCAAAGGGAAAGTTAGTGAAATACTGTCATTCGCTTTCTTGCCGAGGGTTAGATGAGCAGATCGATACCACTCTCGCTACAGTAAATACGGTGCTACGGCTCGTTAGCTTAGCACAAAGATTGGGAACAGGGTGATATCCACCAATCAAGCTACCAGTCAATATTGACTTTGAAGCCGTTTGTTTTGAGCTGATTTGTTAGCTGACGTTCTTTTCTGCCAAGTGTGCTATCAGAAATATATCTCCGGTAGGAACGCTAATGTATTGTAGCCACGCTAGCTAAGTGGGTTTAGGGCTGGGAATGTGAGTCTCTCGTCCCACCACTTTGGTCCAGACTGAACTTTGTGTTCATTGCTATTTAGGAAATGCTAGCATGCTAAACGTGTGTGTGACAGCGAGTATGAAGCAGGTGGGCACCTCCGGCTCTATCGAGTGAAGCCGATGCAGAAGTGTCTTAAAAATTGCATTGACCAGCAGGGGGCGACTCCTCCGGTTGCAAAAAGAAGTCTGATTGTATAGAAATCTATGAGAAAATGACTCTACTTCTCTCTTGATTTATTACCTCAGTAAACATTGTAAACATGAGTTTATGGTCTCAATCTCTAGTTTCAAGTCTTCTTCAATACAGCATCATGTTCATTTAGTATATTATGGTCTATTTAGATATACCATAAAGCAGAGTACGCTTTAGGGCGGGGCTACTGTGATTGACAGGTCACTGCTGCTACCAGAGCTGTGTATGGCGTCACTACGTCACTCCTCTGCATTCCAAATATGGTAACTTCCGTTCATTGGTTGCTCATCAAAAACCTGCAAAACCATCAAACTCAGCTGTACTTGGTGTTCAGTGCTAATTAGAACATGCTGGCATACTTAAACGTGCACAGTTAGACTATTTGTCAGTGAATTAAATGCTACAACTCATAAAGACCAAAGCCAAGTGTGTCTTGCTTGCTACCTGTTGATAAAAAGAGAAGGGGATTAGCGCAAAGGTTCGCGACAACTTTAGCTTCGGGCTATTAACGGGGGACCAGCTGGTGTTATCTTTGTGACAAGTTGTTCCTCCGACTTTTGCTAGTAATCTTTTTTTTTTAAACTATTTAAATGACAGCATTCATCGTCAAATTTTTTTTTGTTTGTTTGTTTAACTTAATTATCAACATCTCTACTGCTATGTGCAGTATGATAGGTGATAACAAGGGGGGCCAGTTCTTTCTGGGGAACTAGGATTCCTAGCTACACCCCTGCTCCTGGAGGCCCACAAACCTGAAATCACTTTCTCTCAGACCAACTGTAACGGATTACATCTAACTCTGACATCACTTTGGAGGGGAAAAAAGGTATGATGCAAGTGGAGTTAAATACGGCCTAATAAAACTCTATGGAGCCATAAGAAGAACGCATTGATTATTCACTTTGTCTGTGCTTTCCTTGGAGGTGTAATACATCGCTTCTCTGTAAAGCGCGCGCGCGAGAGAGAGAGAGAGAGAGAGAGAGAGAGAGAGAGAGCCATAGAAACAGAGATGAAAAAAGAAACAGGAGGCGGGAGAGCACCGCGCTCCTGGTCCGCCCCCAAGTTGCAGCACGAGCCATTTACCGTTGCGAGCTGGGCCAGCTGTAGAGCGCGCGGGCGCGTGAACGTGCCCCCCACCCCCCCTCTCACTACCACTGCCCCCCACGCGGAGAAAACCATTACCAAATACAGAGCCCGAGCGCACGCGGAGCGATGGCTGCAGCAGCAGCAGCAGCAGCCGTGGATTGTGTTTACGACGCAGAGCACACGAGAGCGGCATTACCTTGGGAGGAACGGACACCGCGCGCACCCGTCTTTAAACGCACAATCCTTCATGCGCCGCGTCTGCTAGTGAGGCCGCTCGCTACATCAGTCCGTTTTTTTTAACGTCTCCTTCCCCTCAGCGAGGCTCGCTGCCTCCACGTTCGGTTAATCGTTTTTTATTTATTTTGGAGCGCAGCTACAAGGGAGACCGTTCAGCCTCCAGCCGTTATCACAGATGAGGAGCGCGAGCACACCGTGGAAACGGGGAGCCATTCATCTTTGCCTTTTAAATACTACGCACGCGACGCCTGCGCGCTGATACTGGAATCTCGAACGGGCCCAGTAGCCCCCTGGTCCAGTCCCCAAAACCGGTGGCGGTGCACTCAGCAGGGGAGGGAGAACCCGACAGCATCCCTCCATTCCCACCCAGTCTATCCTCCCTCTCTCGCGCTCCATCACATGCCAGAGCACTTGCGGGGTCTCATCTAAAGTCGGGGACCAGGGGGGAGGAGGAGGAGGAGGGAGGCTAACCGTTACGGCCGCGGCAGACGCAAACCTCGGCGCGGTGAGGCTGGGCTGAGGCTGCCGGTGTGTTCCGGAGGATGCTGCGGGAGTAAGAGTGGCCTCAGAGCGGAAGATGGGGAAGGACCAGGAACTGCTGCAGGCGGTGAAGACCGAGGACCTGCTCACCGTGCAGAAGCTGCTGCAGAGGCCCCGGCCAGGGAAAGCAAGTAAGGCACTGTATTCTGATCCGTCACAGCTGTGGTATCATATCTTAAAAAAAAAAAAACCTGCTCTCTGATGGTTTCGTGAGAGCAGGTAGTGAGGTGTTTCTCACATGTCTTTGCTGGCTGTTTTCTTGAAGTGTTAGGCCTAACATGATGAGGATTTGTGTGTGTGTGTGTATGTGTGTGTGTGTGTGTGTGTGTGTGTATGTGTGTGTGTGTGTGTGTGATGTGAGGGACCGAGATGGAGAGAGGAGGGGTCGTATGCATCAGGGTGTATCAGAGAAGATTAGTGGTGTGATTGGAGACTGACAGCCCATCTTGAGACCCCTGTGTGAGTGCACTGCAGCAGAGAGAGGGAGAGGGAGGGTGAGAGAGAGTGGTGTTTTATTTTTTTTGGATGTGTGACCCTGTCTCACCAGTGAGAGACGATGCCAGTGGCCTTGCGTTTGTTAGGGTTCAACGTCACATTCAATGGCAGAGCACGGATTGGGGACAACGTGGGCCGGTTTAACCTCGCATGCGTGTGTGTGTGTGTGTGTGTGTGTGTGTGTGTGTGTGCGGTAAAAATCTGTGTTCTCCTCTGGACCCCGGGTGAGGCTCTGCTCCCCTCTAATTGTTTATTTTCTGTAGGCGTACTTCCGCAGCCCACTCTAACGGGCAAGAGAGTGACGCCAGAGAGAGAGAGAGAGGGAGAGAGAGGTGCAGATACACCACTGTGTGTGGTTGGCTGCCATGCTGATACCTCCACTGATAGATAACTGGTCAACAGTCCGGCGGCCATGTTGACATGAAAACGCAGGTAAACACGGGTTTAATCAAATACATGAATGAAGGCTCCGTTCCATTTAGTACAGCAAAGCTTTTTTCCCCCGGTGACACACCTGTGTTTACCGATTTCATGTCAAAATGGCTGCATGAGGAGAAAGGTCTGTCTCCGGAAACGGTTCCGGTCGGGCAGGTTTTTACAGCGTCTGACCCGGTGCTCGCACTCCGGAAGAAAGGCTCCAAACAGCAGGTGGGCCTCATTTGAATAAAAGAGTTGTTGGGGGCTGATGACAGATAATGGGCCTGGACCTGTGGCTTTCTTGCGTGCGATGACAGAAATAAAACAAAACGTTGACACTGAGTAACATCAAGCCCTAAAACCCTCTTTAGGTTTCTCATTTTAAAGAACCTGCTCACCCACCCACAAGTGTTTTCAATTATTCTGGCTAACTAGACCCCTGCCACACCTGTGAAGGACCTATAATTGAGTCTTTTATGCACCCATAAAAAGACTCCATGCAGGTCCAATGGATTTCCTGGTCTAGCTGAAGTATTAAGAAGAAGAAGAATTAAAGCTACAGCCGGTAACTTTCATGAAAATAACTTTTTTTTTGTCGTATTTTGCTGAAACCGTCATTATATCCCGACAGTAGTATATGAAACGGACAATCCGTGGGAAAACAAAATCAGGTTCCTTTGCCTCCTTTTGGTGCCACTGATGGTGTTTGTAAGATTCCGCCTTGCCCGAAGAGAAACAACCAATCAGAGGCCAGAGGAGTCTCTTAACGCAGCTGTCAATCACTGTGAAAACAGTGCATTGAAATATGTTTCTGAAAAAACATGAGGCGAGGAAATAAGCAATGCAGTAATGACAGTTTTTTACCGGAATTCACAGGTGGTGATTGACAGCTGCGTTAAGAGACTCCTCTGGCCTCTGATTGGTTGTTTCTCTTCGGGCGCGGTGGAACCTTGCAAATAGCCTTTAGGATCACTAACAGGAGGCAGATTATCCGCCCCGTGCACTACTGTCAGGATATAATGATAGTTTGAGCAAATATGACAAAAAGCTATTTTTATTAAAGTTACCAACTTGCAGCTTTCAGGGAAAAAACAGAAGAAGAAAATGAACTTCATCACTACGGGGCTATTGATCTCGCTCGCTTTACATTTCTGGGTGAAACTGTTTATTGAATCTGACGTATTGTGGGAAAGGGAGGAAACATTCAGGCGCATAGAAAACATCGCTTTCGGACTTTGTTTTGTAAGTAAGCTAACTTGTGCGCCGCTACGCCACAGATGGCGAAGCTCACTCTGCAGGACTCTGTGTGTGTGTGTGTGTGTGTGTGTGTGTGTGTGTGTGTGTGTGTGTGTGTCTGTGCGTGTGTGTAGCACATGGCCTCAAAGCGGTTTGTAGGAAGCAGCGGGGTGCACTGCATTGCTGGCAGGCGGCGAAACAGCGGAGCAGAGCACAGTACAGGAAGCCCCTCAGATTCAAGGTAGTCCGCAGACTGTCTGGGGCGAAATACAAGACAGCCCTTCCCCTCGAGTAAAAAACCAAACTAACAGAAAGTTGGGAGGGTCCAGCATTATTCAGACCTAAAATAGTGTCTGCTTTGGAATTCATCATGTGCAAGGGCCCATCACAAAGTAACCTTTAGGCTACAGTGACGTGCACGGCCGCTTTGAAGCCCCCTCTCAGGATACTGTTTAGCCAATCAGATGCAGAGGACAGGTGTGCCCTACTGGCTGCTTATTAGCCCTCTGTTTATTATATTCTATATGTTGTTATTGTTGCATATAGTATCATATACTTTGCTGCCGCAATAACATAATCCCGGAAGGAAACATTACTACATCTCATGAGTATTCGGGCTCCATTGAAGAGTCTCGCACGCACTTGTTGGTTGTGTTTATGTGTGTGTTTGTTTACATGAGAAAGTCACCAACATTTGAGCCAATAAGATGGCAGGAATAAACAGCAGGGTTTTGCCTCCCATCGCAAGACTTGGACTTTGCGAATTGCGAGTTATTTCTGGGACAATATATCTTGACAGCCCTATTCATACTCTGTGACTTTACAGACATTAAAAAAAACATATTACAAACTTACAAAACACCTGCTACCTTAAAACATACTCATAATTTGTTTGTTTCTCATATTTTATTGTCAATTTTCACATTTTTTATTACTTATTTCTATTTCTATTATACTATTGCACTGTTTATTGTCACACACCACCCACCAAGCCAAATTCCTTGTATATGCAAATGTAATGCAATAAACACAATATAAAAAATATATTCATTTTATTATTAAAAATTAATAAAATCATTTTTGTTTGGCAAATCTTGCTTTTACCTTCTTTCCTTCCCCAATAATCCGTTCGCTCCCAGATTCACCTTGTTCAGTTGAACTGAACTGTATTGTCGTGCAGGAGTGCATGCGTGGGTGCATGTCGGGCCTCTGTGTAGGTCGGCCTCTGCATATGATAAAGAGAGATTATAATTTGAGGTTTATCAAAGACGAGCTCACGTTTTAGCTCTTCTTCTTTTTCTTCTATCTGTACGTCAAAGACACATTAATCTGTGCGAGTGGAAAAAAAAACCGTGACATGAGAACCGCTTGCTGTCGACTCATGGTCATGCAATCATATGTAAGCGCACATATACACCCCTATGAAGATGTACACACCCCCACCACACGCATCTTCAAAGCTCGATAGCCTATACTTTAATCATATACAGGAATGTATTTTATTGAGTTTGAAGGCCTGTGTGTGTGGGTGGGTGGATGGGGGAAGGTGTGTGTGAGAGAGAGAGAGAGAGAGAGAGAGAGAGAGAGCGAGAGAGAGAGGGGAAGGTGTGTGAGAGAGAGAGAGAGAGAGAGAGAGAGAGAGAGAGAGAGAGAGAGGGGAAGGTGTGTGAGAGAGAGAGAGAGAGAGAGAGAGAGAGAGAGAGAGAGATGCCTACATTTGCTTCAGTGCTCCATAATACAGCAGCAGTGCCCCTAGTGGACACCAGGGGAATAGCATGTATTTGCCCCAAATAGCAAACGTGAGAAAATGGCTCAATGTGGTGAAAACAGTAAAAACTGCAATTTTGAAGGCAGGGCTCTGAATTGAAAGCTCGATATAATAGAATCCATGATGATTATTATTTTTTTGCTGTAATGGCCGTAGATTCAAAAACTGTTGTTTTAGTTGGTTTCAATGAGGACATTTATTTTATTTGGGCTGCAATGTTTATTATAGACTTATTATAGGAGATGAGGTTGAACCTCCAAAATAAAAAACAAAAATTTTTTAAAATGATTCGAAAATTAAAAAGCCAAAAAATCCTCAATTTTATAATAATTTTCCATGTTTTCTTGAAGGTATAATCTGATACTATTTGTTGGGGTTAAAGGGATACAAGGTTCTTTAGTATAAAAAGCTTTAACAGCACGGTGACTGTATTCCCTCGTCAGGTGATCCTGCTGTTTGTCTTCTCCCTTTGTGCTCGTATTTATATTTATCGAGGCCATCAATCATTCATCTGGCATCTAACGACACAGGCCGCCATCACTCCCCAATAACCTCTTAACCACTCGCCATCACCCTCAACAACATTTTATGGCTCCCTAAAACTTCCACTTGTGTTCGGTTTGAAGTGCCATCCAGCCAAACTGAAGGTGTTTAAACACTTCTCTCTCTCTCGCTCTCTCTCTCTCTCTCTCTCTCTCTTTCAATTCCTGTCAGTCTACTGCAAAACTACACAGAAAGTGCTTCGCAAAATTTCATTCGTGGACGTGAAATGCTACAAGCCATATTTTTTTACCCATTTCCTGAAAAGCTGAGCTGTTTCGAGGGGGTGGGGGGTCTCCAGGACACTGATATTAATACGCAAAAAACACCCCAAAAAACGGGGACCGATGGAAGCAGCCAGCGAGGCAGTAATGACAGGGCTGGAGAGGAGAGTCCCAGACAAACAGCGGGGAAGTGTGACGCTCGGCCGATGTTAACACAGACCTGTTTGTCATCTGGCATTAAACACAAAGCTCACGGGACAGCTGTGTGTGTGTGTGTGTGTGTGTGTGTGTGTGTGTGTGTGTACGTAATGCAGAAGATAAGATTGGGTTTAGCGCATGTGTGTGTGTGTTAGTGACTCTGCCTTGCTGCAACTAATTTACTCCTCCTCAGGCCAGACATACAGTCTACTCTGCACACATTCACCTGCATCACACACACACACAACACACACATGTAGACACATCTGGCACCATCTGGAGAGTCATCATCAGTTTGCTGTCACTCAGCGCCCCCCACTCCTCTGCACATGGCACTAGTGTGTGTGTGTGTGTGTGTGTGTGTGCACGGAGCAAACCTTGAGTGTGACCCGAGGTCTGTGTTTGTTAATGGGACTGTTTCGGTGACTGCATGTCAAAGCGGGCTGGTGTAATCTGCATCGATGGTTGTTTATTGTGTGTGTTAAAAGGCCGTGTGTGTGTGTGTGTGTGTGTGTTACATCAATGAAACGATTTGTGATTGGACCACCGGTGTGACGTTTACACTGCCACGAGAGACCGACACATGCTTCCATCGCCACGCAACACTCTCCTCCTTCCTTTCCTTTTTATTTTTTTATTTTTTTATTTTTTGTACCCCCCCTGTTGAAGCCAAGAGAGAGAAAGATGCTAATGCCCACAGACCCACTAACCCCCCCCC
>NW_022280136.1:123220-125266 GCF_004355925.1 Anarrhichthys ocellatus
CCCCCCCCCCCCCCCCCCCCCCCCCCCCCCCCCCCCCTCTGTGTTGATGCGCGAGGCTGGCAGAGGAGTAGAGCAGATGATTGCATCCATGCCAGTGCACATTCACAAAGGAGCAGGTGGGCGGAGAGGAAGCTCCACATACTGTCAGCCGGAGTCTTCATGTTGGTTAACTGTGTGTCTGCAACTACACGCAGCAGTCACACAAACGGGCTGCGGACAAGCTTGTGTTTTGTTGTTACAGGCTGCATTTATATTATATTATTATATAGTGCACACTATTGGATTATGGGAATAGTGTTATTGATGGAAATTGCTTTAAAATCTATCTTTCATTTTATTTGGAATAGCACATAATCCGTAATCCAAAATAATCCGTAATCAATAATCCAATGCACACCATGATAGTTCTATTACATTGATGCGTCATTTATAGATATCTGTATCCGTGCCAGTCAATCAAGTGCAATTTACAGACTTGCAGCATCAACAACAACAAAAATAAGTTATTGATCATTTGATTATTGAGTTTTATCCTGAAAACAGATGGACGAGGATCGTTTGAGAGAGCGGAGCTCTGGCTGGCTGAGTTTCTGCATTGCTCCTCCAAAAAAACATCATCACTCACCTCTCTGCTGACTGCCTCCATGATTGAATTACAGAACAGATGCAGAGAGAGGGAGAGAGGGAGAGAGGGATAGAGGGATAGAGGTGGATGGATATTTGTGCTTTGAGGAAAACTCAGCAGAGAGAGGACAGAGAAAGAGCTAGAAAGAGGGGGGGGATGTAGGACTGAGCATTATGTTGATTTCTGGATCTCGTTATATGACATATTTGTTGTTGTCTTCTCCTGGTTTTAAAGGCTGCTTTACAGTAAAGTGATGTCATTCGCTCTATTATTTGCCTTGACCCCCCCCTAGTCATTATATCCACATTACTGAGAATTTTTCATTAAAACAAATCTGATTTTTCAATATTTTGTGAAAGCACCAATATGGAGGTGTATTAGATTTTCTCCGTATCGCCCAGTCGCAGGCCGGATGGTGCAGATGGAGGAGGGGAGATGAAGGAAAGAAGAAGGCGATGAAACAAAGCGATAATAATGGTGGAACAGAGACGTTTCCTCCACCTTTATTCTGATTGCAGCTCACTCTCTCTTTGTCTCTTTCTGTCTCTCTCTCTTTCGCTCTCTCTGTTTCTCTCTGTCTCTCTCTCTGTCTCTGTCTGTCTCTCTCTCTCTGTGTGTGTGTCTCTCTCTGTCTCTCTGTCTCTCTGTCTCTCTGTCTCTCTCTCTGCACAATGCACTGCACCAAAAATAACAACCACATAGTTTAACGGGTCAGTGGCAAGTTCAGAATAAGAGAGCACGGAAAGAGGTGCGGCGAAGGGAGGGAGGAAGGAAAGGAAACGATATGAGGGGAAAGGAAGGGAACCGGAGGAAAGGAATAGACAGGAAAGAAAATGAAAGTAAAGGTATTGATATAAAAAGAAAAGAAATTACAGAAAATTAAAGGACAGACAAGACTAGACAGGAAGGGCTGGGTATCGGTACTCAATAAAAAAAAGACTATTTGTATAGTTTTGCCTGCAGCAACAGATCTTCCTTACACATTAATTGAATGAAGTACTGTTGGTATTGCTGTTACTTTAAGGGTACTGGTCGTGGTACTGGCATCAACAATACCAATAGAAAAGGAAAGCAGTAGGAGGAGGAAGTGGTTGGCAGAAGAGAGAGAGAGAGGAAGGAAAGGAGATGCAGTTGAGGAAGCGGAGGTGATAATAAGGTCAGAGGAGCAAAGGTATCTTATGAAGTGCGACGTACAGTCAATGGTGAAAACCAGCACACATATTCTATTCTATTCTATTCTATTGTGTTGTAGCTAGAGTGCAGATTAAGAGGATGAGTGGTTTAGTCTGGATATAAAGACCACCCGCAAAACCAGAAGGGCAGCGGGGTGGGACCTCCCGCGCTCAATCAGCACCGATTATAGAGGTGGCATTAACCACCTACCTTACTGGCTTATGCTCACACACACACACACACACACA
>NW_022280136.1:125276-163391 GCF_004355925.1 Anarrhichthys ocellatus
GTGCCACTGTGCCTTGCGGGATCTTTCCACTCACGCCCTGAATTCATAACATTGAGTGTATTCTTACCGCTTCAAATTAAATTTTTGAGCAGCTAATAAAGGCAGGAAATTATCCTTTTCTTTATTTTTTTTAAACTTAAGCTAACATGGTCTGGACAAGGTTGTACTGTACTCTGCATGAGAACCTTTTCAGAAATGCAGAGCAGCGAATACATTTAGCGGCGCCTGGGGACTTTTGTGAATGAATGCCGCTGCTCTTGCTACGCGAGTGGCCACTAACAACAGGGCCGTGACACAGTTTCGGGTGCAGGTTCGAGCCTTGGGAAAACACTGACACACCCTGAGGTCACTGATATGTGTGAGAGCATATGTGGGGTTAAGGTTGTGATTTACTTCAGAGACATGTGTTTCTGCTACAGTACAGATAGGAGTCTATACTGATCTCTAACGTCCAGTGGATGAACACCTGAGTTCATTAAGCCCCGCCCCCCTTATTTACTGTTGTGGTGACATAATTTACCCCTCGAAATTCTTAGTAATTATAGTGATGTCAGACAGAGGTAGACAAAAGCAGGCTTCTCATTGAAATCAGCTGCAGCTGGCGAAGCTAATTAAGCTAACGTTAGCACCTTAAGCTGAAAATGCTGTCTTTGCTGTGTGATGTGGAAAGCACCAGGTGTGTCCCTCTCCCCTCCCAGTCAAAGAATTGTATCTCACTCAATTGCCCCTCCCGGCTCCCTTACAAGTAAGCCCGGTTTACGGACACGCTAATGATTGCAGCTTACATCAGAGCAGAGGATCACACAGTTCAATCCATTCCTCACACTTTTGACCTCTGTAAAAAGGAAGCTGTCCTTTAACGCTACTGTAAGCTGTAACATCCCCATCTGGTGTGATCAAATATCTGCATGACCGCGTCTGTCATTGCATCGTCGTACAGGAAGCAGTGAGCGGAGACCAGAAGGGACTGGCCTGCCTGGACAGATGTTGAGTCTGGACTACTGTGTGTGTGTGTGTGTGTGTGTGTGTGTGTGCGTGTGTGTCCATACATAGCGGTGCTTGTGTGATCCAGTGGTTGAACAGATGCCTGGTGTTGGATCACAGCAGCAGATTTTTAAAAAGATTCCGTATAATACTTGACCTCTGATACGTCCACTTATAGTTTGTGCTGTATTTGTGTATGATTGTCTGTGTCTCATCCAAATCCAGCTTTTACAAGACTAACTTATTAAAGGCCATTAAACATAATTTAGCCATAAAAGTCAGCCCGGTGACTTCCCCCTCTCTCTTATTGGAACCTCCTCCGGTCCCGTCTTGAGGGTGCAGCATCATTGCAGCAGCCCGGCAGCAAGTGTGTTTGTAGCCACAGCCGTTGCTGCTGCTTATAGCTTATTAAAGTCAAATTCATTCTCTATTATCCAGAATCAGCCCTCATATAGTTTTTTCAGGCCTACAGCTTTTGTAACGTTTTTTATTGCTTGGCTGATGATATAAATAAATGAAGAATAGACAAATTGTTTATTATTGTTCATTTATTTGTTATTATCTGACGATCAACTAATCGTTTGTCGTTTTTTAAAAGCAAAAATGTGCTTCTAGAATGTGAGAATGTTCTCTTCATCACACTTGATTATTACCGTGAGTGTCTTTGGGCTTTGGACTGTTGGTTGGACAAAATAAGTGATAAAGATGTCTCAGAAAATTGTGATTGTTTTTGTTATTTTCCAACATTTTTTAAGTCAGGTTTCCATCCAAATGTAGCACAAATTTAAACCGAATACTTAATTTGGATCAAAGTAAGGATATGTAAACCTATTTGTAGTGGCACTTCCGAAAATAGCTCTGCATTTGATTCTATATGTTACTGTACTTTGTCAAATTTTCCCACTTTTTCTTTTCATTAAATGTCGCAAAGGGGACTTTATTTGTGTGAATCACAGATGTTGTCTTTGTGAATTACATGGACTACGGGTTCAGGCTGTTCCTAACTTCCACTTACTCACCATTACACCGCACGAGCGTCCGCTAGTAGTATACAAGTGATGTTTAAAGCAGGACATGAAGCTGTGGCGATGAAGGCCTCCCCTTCACCTAGCTCATAAATATTTCAGACTTTCCTTCTGTACTCTCTGTGATGCCTCCCCTGCCGATTTGGAGGCAGAAATCTGGGTCAGATTTATTTTCCAGGAAGCTTAAAATCTTCTAAAATGTGCGTAGACTGACGGTTGAAGATGATCGGTGAACTTATGACTGGAGGACTTTCAGACCGTCTGCACCCGATCCTCAGAGCAGCTGGGAAAACTTGAGTGAGTGTGAAGCCTCCGTCCTCCCGAATGAAAAAAAGGAAAGGAAAGGAAGAGAAGAGAAGAGAAGGAACTAAAAGATGGAAAGTTGTATTCAGAGTGAATCTTGCCCTTGGTGTTTTTCAGCATGTCACAGTTTCTGTTTCTTTGAACTGAAACGTCTCTGTTTGTCTGCTAAGTCACCACAGACCTCATGCTAAGCCATGTGATCCATCGCGCACACACACACACACACACACACACACACAGTGATTAATCGTATTGAACTTATTCCAATCTCATCAAGTTGATTTCTTCCCCTGCGTTCATTTCATTTTCCACAGCCCCTGCAGCCCGATAACTTGACAGCACTTGGCTGTACTTTGTGTTTAGTGCTACTTTAATTAGCAAATGTTAGCGTGCCAACAAGCTGTGATGGTAACGTGTGGACATTGCCCGCTAAACTGATGTTCAGCGAGCTCCTTACCCTATCTCTAAGGCTGAGCCCGGCCACCCTATGGAGGAAACTCATTTCGGCCGCTTGTAGCCGTGACCTTGTCCTTTCGGTCACGACTCAGAGTTCGTGACCATAGGTGAGGGTAGGAACGTGTTAGCGTGTTAGCATCGACACTGTTCAAAGTGACGCCGTGCCTACACACAGCCTCACAGGACCGCTAGCATGGCTACTAGCCTATAGTATGTTATCGTGCAAACATTTTCTTATTAGGACTGAACATGAATGGAATGTTCGGATCGAGACCTCCAGCATTCACTGGGGCGGTTTGCAGCCGAGTGTGAAGCGGCGGGGATGAGAGTTAGCACCTCCAAATCTGAGGCCATGGTGCTCTGCCGGAAACCGGTGGATTGCTCCCTCCAGGTGGGGACGGAGTGCCTACCGCAAGCGAAGGAGTTAAAGTATCTCGGGGTCTTGTTCACGAGTGAGGGTAAGATGGAGCGGGAGATCGACAGACGGATCGGTGCGGCTGCAGCAGTAAAGCAGGCGCTGCACCGGACCGTCTTGGTGAAGAGGGAGCTGAGCCGGAAGGCAAAGCTCTCAATTTACTGGTCGGTCTACGTTCCTACCCTCACCTATGGTCACGAACTCTGGGTCGTGACCGAAAGGACAAGGTCGCGGCTACAAGCGGCCGAAATGAGCTTCCTCCGTAGGGTGGCCGTGCTCAGCCTTAGAGATAGGGTAAGGAGCTCGGTCATCAGGAGCTAACTTGGAGTCGAGCCGCTACTCCTTCGCGTCGAAAGGAGTCAGCTGAGGTGGTTCGGGCATCTAATTAGGATGCCTCCTGGACGCCTCCCACTGGAGGTTTTCCAGGCACGTCCAACTGGGAGGAGACCCCGGGGAAGACCCAGAACACGCTGGAGGGATTATATCTCCCAGCTGGCCTGGGAACGCCTCGGGATCCCCCAGAATGAGCTGGAAAATGTTGCGGGTGAGAGGGAAGTCTGGGTCAGCCTGCTTGGCCTGCTGCCACCGCGACCCGACCCCGGATAAGCGGAGGAAAATGGATGGATGGATGGATGAATGGAATGTCATTAGCTTGTGCAAAAGTATTGGAGAAGTAAAGATTTGGCTTGCTGCCGAAGTTATGAGTTCATCCTTAAAATTTCCAGTGAAACGCGAGTTAGAATGCCTTTAGCTTCTGTACTCTGACGTATTTCAGACTTTAGAGTGATACGGAGAGGACTACCTCACCTGCTGTTAAACTAGGAGGATGAGAGAGATATAAAACGGTAACCCTGCAGCGTGGTGCAGTAGATGCAGATAAACGGTCCGTGTCGGTCTTCGTAGCTATACCTATGAAAAATAATGCACCATAATTCGTAGATCTCCCACAAAATCATTGTATGTCGTCCACGTTATCATGTACGAGGAAGTACAAAGTAGTACGCTGTTCGTCAACGCTGATTTATTCATCACGTAACTTCCGTAGTTATTCTAACCCAAATCCTGATCTTTTCATAAACCTAACCAGGTAGTTTTATTGCCTAAACCTAACTATGTTATTTCCCGTGAAGACGGAGGTTTATTTTGAAAAGACTGCATGCGTGTAACGAGCAGACATTGAGGCGTGTCGCTGGAATTTCGTAGGAAACCGTGCGAAAAATAAAGAGTGACTTTTTTTGGTAAGATATCATACCAATACCTCCCTCGAATGCCCTCAGTGCCCGAGATCAACCGGTCGCTTCACGCCATCTTACGGACGTTCCGGTTGACAATCAGCCGAAAGGTTTTCGCCCGCTGATATCCACTCACCTCCCTCGTATCTCTCCCCGTATTGCTTTGTTAGCTGCTACGATACACAAACAGGGAAGTGCAGCTTTATATGACGAGAAAAACAAACATATGTCACATATGTTGCAGAGACTGCTTACATTTGCATTTGGCAGTGTGCTTGCACACATCATAAATCCCTGAAGGGTCTATCATTTGCTCTGCCTCCATCTTTTTTCTCTCTACATCGCCGTTTCATTCGCTCTCCGGCCCACCCCCACCCCCTGTTTGTCTGTGCCTGCCCAATGAATCAGTATGGCTGGCTGTGGGTTGCTGCCAGGGAGCCGGTGAGAGTGATTAGTCACGTCGAACTGGGCCAGGATCTGGACGGCCCGAGCTGACGACAGGAAAGAAGAGATTCTGGAAGATTCCACCTAAGCTGCAGCTGCACCCTTCTCTTTTTTCTTTACTTTTTCTTTTTGCATTTTATTTAAACGGTTTCAGTGGAAAGACAGACTTGGAGAGAGGGGGGGGGGGGAGGTGTAAAAGGGACACGAAAAAAAGTCCCAGACCAGATTCTAACACAGTACACCTGTTATCCAGATGAGCCACCACGATGGTCCAACATCTGTCCTTCCTGTTTGTCCAGAAAAAGAGCACGTGTTTGTGGGTTATGAGTGCGTGTTGCCTCTTAGGCTACAAATATTTGTGTGTACAGTTTGTGTGCATGTGTTTTTACCAATACGTTCTCACTCCCAACTCAGCAGCTTGGTCAGTGGGCCCGAAGCTTCAAACTAGGACGCTCCACGTACTCCCTGTAGTGTCAGTTTCAGACGTGTCAGTTTCAGCTGCTGACATGCACACGCCTTTCAAATTGAACTTCTGTGTTCACAGAAAGAACTTGCTTAGGTTTAGGCAACAGAAATACTTGCTAAGGTTTCGAAAAAAGGTCAAAGTTTGAGTTCAAATGAAATGAAAATGAAACTGTTGGATCACAGCTGATGGAACCTGAGTCAAGTTTTAAGAAATGAGTTTTGCTGTAAATCCAAGATCAAAGCATAGTCAACAACACAGCCTTCAGAAAAAAAACAGGGAAAAGTACCCTCTTTGTTTCTTACAACAAAAACAAGTGAGACAAGGAACTTTACAATGATTGATACGCTACTTCAGAACATTAAGTCTTAAAGTTGACATTGAGCATGAATCTAAAACGCATGGGTTTCAAGAGCGTCAGCAGCATGTGTGTTTATATAGTAGCACACCAACATCCATGTTCGGCTGACTCCCCTCCTTTGATCCCGCTGTCACGGTAGGCGCGTGTCGCTTCGGGCCCATCGGGCGGTTGTTTTGCGGCGGCATCGAAGCAGCGGCGCTCCCCGAGCCAATGGGCTTCTTTGTTTGTGTGCGCTGGCTAATGGGCTGGTCCTATGCAGCTGTTCAACACATGCAGAACATGTGGCTTGGGTCCGCATGACTGTGTGTGCATGCATACATATATGTGTGTGTGTGTAGGTGTGTGTGTGTGTGTGTGTGTGTGTGTGTGACTGGTGCCAAACCTGGTTCTGGTTTTTAGTTTTTTTTCCATCCCTCCCCCTCTTCCTCGTCTTATCTTTCCACACTTTTCTTGCTCTCTCTCTCTCCTCTCTCTGTCTCTCTCTGTCTCTCTCTCTCTCTCTCTCTCTCTCTCTCTCTCTGTCTCTTCCTCTTACTGGAGCCATCGCCATAGCAACAAGCACAGTGCCGAGGCCGGGAAATTTCTGGATCCCCGATTCATATTCCGATTCATCACCGCGGGGTCCAGTCGGACACTTAAACCCAGCTCTGTGTGTGTGTGTGTGTTATCATGGGATTACGCTATAATCTGACAATACGGATTAGCACAGCGGACCCACCGGCCCTCTGGCTATCATACATTCTCTCTGATAGCGATCGTCACCTTCACCGTCACCATCTTTCTTCTCCTGCTTTTTTCATACATTTTTGTTCACCCTTCTCATCTTTCCTCTCGCTCCATTCTTTCATGCCCCCCCCCCCTCCTCATACATCCCTCTTTTCATCCCTTTCATCTCCGTACCCATCATCCATCCCTTTTTCCTCTCCCCCTCCTCCCGATCTCTCCTCACGCCTCCCCATTCGGCTTTTACCTTCCCTCCGCTCGCCTTATTTACCTTTTCCAGTTTCACTCTCCTCCCGCTCTTCCTCCTGTCTGTCTTTCTTTGCCCCCCCCCCCCCTCCCCCCTCCTCTCATCTCTCGTTCATCCAAATCTCTCGCTTAACTCTCATGGGATCGGAGAGGAGAAATTCTATTTCACACGCCTCTTTTTTTTCCTTTTTTCTTTCCCAATCACTCTTGATCTCCTGTCTGCATCATCTCTTTTCCATTTCTTTCTTCTCTCTCCTCCCTCTGCACCCCCACCCCAGTCAGCCCAGTGGGGGAACCCCGAGCCCCCCCCTCCTGCATGCTACTATGGTTGCAGGGCCGAGTGCCAACATCGGGGGGGGGGGGACTAGTTTGAGTTCAGTTCAGAGCAGTGGTTGACTCTTTCATTCTTTAGCTCTTTCTGCTGAGTTTGTGGCATAGCAGGTCCACGGATGTTAAAAATGACGGGTTTCTGTTCTGAACGTGAATTCTTTAATTAATACTGGACAGGATTGCTAATACAATCAGTCCATTCATTGATAAGTCAATAAACAAAATAATAATAGGCAACTATTCCAGTCATTGATCGTTTAATCGTTTGGATCCGGCTCCTCGGATGTGAGGATTTGTATTTTAAATGTCATATTCGTGTGATTTAGAAGTTGAAGTGGACAAAACCACAAGTTTAAAATGGCACTTTGAGCTCTGGGAATTTTCATTTTTTCGCAATTATTTTGACAATTCATTCAATTTTAAATTGAAAATTGTTACTCGCAGCCCCCATATATACACTGTAGAAACCTTGATTTCCTGTTTCATTTTCAACCTTTTCATAGTTTTATCAGCTTCTGATCTTTGGTTTGGTTTATGAATTAATTTAAAAGTAGTTAGAAGCATCAATAAAGAAAGAATATTAGAACCCTATTGTCATCAAATGTAGTCGATTAACGGCGGGTGAGGACGTGTCGGACCGTGGCGGTGAAGAATGAGCCGAGCCACAAAGCTCGACCGCCGCGAGTATTTCCTCCACGAGGAGCTTCAGTGACCTGAGAGGACCTCGGTATCGAGCAGCGGCTCCCTCACACTGGGAGGAGCCGGTTGAGGCGGAGGTTGGGGTACGGCGTAAGAATGCCGCCTCCCGCTGCAGGTGTTATCTTTTATTTTTTCAAGTGAGGCTGTAAAACTCTGTGGGAAACCCTGGAGTGGGCGGGAGGGGAGGGGAGGATTTTGGGTATCCTCCGGGAAACCTGGAGGAGGTAACAGAAGTAACTACAGAAGGACACTGACCCTGGGTAAATAGATAGATGATGGATGAATGGATAGACCAGACATACGTATATGCTAGAAAAGTACCCTCAGTAGTAAGGTCTCCCTCTCCAATCCAAAACAACAAATAATTGTCCTTCCAGGCTCCCTTACAGTCAAGATGGCGGCGAAGATAACAAAAAACAGGGATTTATTAATGTCGCGCCATGCCTGTTTTTAGAGAATCGTAATTTATCGGCCTCAACAAAGGCCAAAATGTGTCCTTCAACAGACTCGGTAATGCTTGTTCTCAGCCCAGCCGATTAGCGGAAATGCCTTTTGCTGCTGAAGCAGTTGTAGATCACTGTGAGTGACGAGTCAGCAGTCAGTGACGGAGTAAATCAGTCGATAATAAAATAGCTTTTTCATAAATTGCAAATCACCCCAACCACAAAAAGTCCTTAAATGAGCACGGAAAATATCAGGATGATGAGTCCAGTGGTATGCGAGATTAGTCGAGGACAGACAGACAGATACTCACACACGACCGAACACATGATCTCCATAATAAACGGAGAGGGGATTAAAGAAGACACAATTCAAGATTCTCATACTGCAATAAGTGATTGTTGTACATGAAATGGGCAATCCACTGATCGTACACATAACATCATATTATTCAGATGTTCAGAACTTCATTATCGTGAAGGAAATATCTTGTTTCAAATGTTAAAAAATGATCCATCATACAGAGAATCGGTGCAGAGCTGCTCTATCGACACCAGACAGACAGTAGCTGCAGACACAGGTACAATAAGGCTATTGTTCTCTGTGTAACTCGACCACATACACATGGCTGTGGTCCTCAAAGCCTTTCTTTCTCCCTTCATGTCACACACACACACACTCACACACACACACACACACACATGCAGTGCAATTAGTTTTGCCAAACTAGTAAAATCACGTCCGTGCACTCTCTGCACACACAAAAAAGAGCTATCGACGGCTCTGTTATGACAATCACACACACACACACACACACACACACACACTTTCTCTCTGTCAGTCCAAAGCTTTCCATTGGTTAGTTATGTGTCTGAATGAATAGGCGAGGTTACAAAGAGACATTTGATCGGTTGACAGTCCAGAGAGAGGAGCATGAAAGAACGAGAGCGCTTGGGAGCCTGGTTTCAAAGACCCGTGAGCTGTTTTTAAACTCAGGATATCGGTTTAAAAGCCGGCTTCCTTAACTTTCATGAGAAAGTTGGCAATTAGTCTTCTTTAAAAAAGCTGTAGTTGTTATGTAACTTACATACTTAACTAACGCCACCTACATAATTAACAAACGTACTTATTACAACCCAAGCCACGATGTTTTCCTAAACCTAACCAAGTAGTTTTGCTGCCTAAACCGAGCCAATTAAGCTAAAACTAAGTAAACCTACGTTGGAAGTTTATTTTGAAAAGATGCTGCATGCATGTAACGAGACGGAACTGACATGCCCAAAACTGACCCTAGAGTCGTACCTGTAGCGTCATAGTCGTTATTTGGCGTAAGACTGTTTTGGCAATTACCGCTTATCGCCATAGGTGGCACCAAAGACATGAAGCAGAGGTCTTCGAGACTGTAACTGGTAGTCGGAGAGTTGTGCGCTCAGTGGAGGGGAAACAGAACTGTACTTGTGATACTTTTTTTTTTTTTCTCCTCCTCTAACCGTGTGACTCGACATGTAACTCTCTCCTAGGGTTAATCTATAGTAGTAAATTAGGGGGCCGCTGCTGACGCTGCATGATATCAGTTCATTACATGCCCCAGTGGACTGTACATACAGTATGCTCAGAGCCTATCACAGCCTCCTTTCCTCCCCTCCCCTCCCCTCTCCTCACGATTCAAGTTTTTAGACGTCATTATTGTTATTAATTTCAATTTGCCTCTCATTTACGAGCATTATCGCATGTATATCTTACACATAAGAGCTCTAAAACTTTTTGCTATTCACTTCTCAGCTGTAACAAAAGAAACAACACCTGCACTGTGAATGTTACACTGGACACTTTTTTCGAGCAATGGAAGCCTTAACAACAGAGACATGGAATTGGTTAATATTGATGTGGGAAAGAGACCTACATCAACCACTGAGCAAGAGCTTTAAAGTACCTGTATATGTGTACTCAGCATGTTTGACGGATATCTACATGCTTCTTTTTTTTTGCATTGAGTATATGAGAGTGAGACAGATAATGGAGGTAGAGAGAGAGAGAGCAGTAGGCTTAGACTTCTGTCTGTTGGATCAGGTTCAGACCAGGGAGGGTTGGTGGGTCAGTGTCTGTGGGATTGGCTTCCTGTGATTGTAAATCTATCCCCTTGCTCTGTAATGGATGTGTGTGTCTGTGTATGTGTGTGTGTGTGTGTGAGGGAGAGATCAGGGCGTGTCGTTAAAAGATTTCAGACATCAAACTTGACCTGTTTATTTTCTCTTTCATGTCTTATACTTCCCCTGTTCCCCAGTATGTTTTATCAGCTTTTTAGTTTTTTTAAGACGTCTTCCTGTTTTCTCATCTGCTTCCATTTTATTTTGCTGTTTGCTGTTATTGCAGATTCAACACTAAATCCTGATATGTTTACCTGCTGTCCATATAGATTCAGTATAAAGTAAATTCCTCGTCACCACTCAGCTGCCCTGAGTTTCTTTTCTTTAATAGAAATACTGTTTTCATTCAGTAGTTACGTCTCCTAAAAAACCTTAACCTTGTTTATTTTACTAAGATCCGACTAGGATCAAAACATTGTCTACTTAAATACATCATTTTTGTGATTAGGAGTCAGAGTGCGGGCATTAGCCTTCCTCGATACTGCTATCCGATAATGTGTTGAATTTTAACTGGAATGTCGAATAAACCCCACCAACCTCTATCGGTGGACATGTTGCTGCAGTGTTTGAATGCGCAAAATACCGTCGTTATCAACTGGCATAGCTAACGGTGGCTAACCTGGCAACTGGAACGCAGTTAACTGGGGTTAACAGCTCCGATTTCCGATTTCTGAGGTAAACAGAATCACGTGAGCCGCTATGGCAATTCCTTTTCCCTTCAATGTTTTTTTTACCCAGACTCTGCTGTACTTTGTGTTCAGTGCTAATTAGCATATGTTAGCATGCTAACTTGCTAAACTAAGATGGTCGAAGCTGGTAAACGTCATACCCGCTATGTGATAATCAGCATGTTAGCATTGTCAGTGTGAACATGGCGACGTTAGCCTCCAAACACCGCTTTGTCTGAGTACAACCTAACAGAGCTGTACCTCTCTGCATGTCCTACCCGAAGTGTCTCTCTATCCCTCCCTTCTAACCTAATTTCTACTCTTTGAGACTTTTTGCCAAATTTCAGCTTTTTTTTTCATTTTTAGGTCATATTTTTAGGGTGAAACGTCACATCAGAGGGTCTCAACAGTTCCGTACGTACAGCTTTTTAAAACATCACCGCCAGTCAGAATGCCAGACTTATGTTAATTCGCCGTAGTTGAAATAGTCTCAAAGACACTTGCAATATTGAATTATTGATGTTTAAATGCAACACGTGGCGGCTTCAATAAAGCATCAATATGGAGTCGATCCGTCTGTGACCGACTTTCATCTCCACTTCTCTTCTCATCTTCTGCCCTTTCCTCCTTTCCTTCATCCACGTCCTCCTCCATCCCTTCTTCCTTCCTCCTCTTTTCCCAGCAGTCGGACAGAAATAACCCCGCTGTGTGTGTGTGTGTGTGTGTGTACCAGTAGTCAACTGGAATAGATCCATACCAGGACCTCACTGTATGTGTGTGTGTTGCAGTACAGCTCATCACACACACACAGGCAGGGTAAGGCTTTCTCCGTTAGAGAACCTGACATTTACACTCTGAGACTGATGCACCATCTTGCACATCAAAGCCCTCCTAAACTTGGCCTTTCTCCCTCCTTCCTCTCTCACTCGCTCGCTCTCCCACATTCATTTTTCTGTTAATTTTAACACCAGACATAGGCTATTTTTAGATGCTTTTTTTTTCAACCTAGAAGGCTATTTTCGTATTAAAATATTCAGGTAAATTGCTGTTCTTTGATTTCTTGGTGTGTCTACACTGTTGTTTTGCTGTTACATAATCTATCACCTCTTGTCTCCTCAAAGCGGCTCATGAGAAAAGAAAACAGCAACATTACCAACCTCAGGGGTCTTATATGTTCACTGTGTCGCAATTACTTTGTAGAAATCTTTGTATTATCTCATATATATAAACATTCTTTTTAAATTTTGCTACTAATAAATGATAAGAGCAACTCTTGCGATGTAACAAATAAAATTGAATATATCCACATTTAAATAAACTGATATAAAGACAGAATATAATGGAACGCCGGCTATAATCTGCTATGTGCTCTGTACATGATGGCCATTTAAACTCAACAGGATATATTCACCGTTCACCCCCGTTCACAGCGACTGGGGGTAACATGGGGGGTCAACTGGGGTTGATTTTTGCCCAAGGACCCTTTAGTGGGTTAATCCAGCCCTGCTACTGTGTCATTACATTTTTGTTTCTCTATCTATTGAGCCAACACTGACACAGCCAAAGAGGAAATTACGCATTATTTATTTTACAATAAAAACCTGAATCCATAAGCAATGAACACGCCTTTGCTCAATTCAATACACTACAGGTTTACTTGGTCTGGTATGACCAATACCTCGTGGTGGCTTTGAAGTTACCTAATGTTCGCAAACTTTAGATAAACAGTGTTGTATTGCTGAGTCTGTTGATGACTTTATAACTCATCTTATCTCTACCTGTGCCTCTGTTAAGCTACATCGTAGCATTTATGATTCAATATGATTCAGAATGTTTATCAAAGGACTTGTTGATGAATGATCAGAACAATTAACCTGTAAGTGTAACCAGTCTGTCCATCCGTTTGTCCTAGGTAAAAGTGTAATGCTTACAACAACAAAAGAGTTATGTTACCTAACTCAAGAATTTGTATAATGAGAGTTCTAAATGTCATTTAAGGTAACGCTATATGCATTAAGTCCATACCCTCATTAGACTTAATAGCTCACTTTGGAAAACATCTAATTTTCCAGCCCCACGCCTGACTGATTGATTCAACTTTAATAACCTGCTTTCCTATCCAAGTGCAATGCTAAAATATTTGATTAATTTCACGCTGGGAGAATCAATATGCAAAGATATAACCCCTGCGCGCACAGGCGTGGCTGTCATTTGTGTCTTTGATAATTATGTGAGTGCACCGGCAGAGTAATTTACTGCTGGGTAATTGATCTGCACAATAATAATCGGAGACACAAAGCGGCGAGACTCATTTTTGCTTCCACGCACATCCACACACACACACACACACACACACACATGCACGCACACTTGTACACATCCACACACACACACACACAGACTCCAGTGTTGAATCAGTGCAGCCAGCCTAGTTTATGAGCTATATTAGGACTCAGATATGAGAGTCCCTCTCTGCTGAATTCGACGCTCTGCTAGTTCAGGGGCCGCTGATGTCAGTATCCCGTGTAGGAGAATGTGTGTGTGTGTGTGTGTGTGTGTGTATGTGTGTGTGTGTGTGTCCCGAACAGCGATTGTCCAATCATAGCTTAGCGACTGTCAAGATTTGGATTTCCCAAAATACTAAAAACTGAACCCGTCTGCATGGTGCTGCCATAAAAGAGATACGTGGCATTCAAAGAGTTTACAGGGGATGTCTTTTTTAAAGGTTTTCCGAAACCAAAAACACAAAATCCATTTATCTGCTTCAACATATGCTACAATTGTTAGCATGTCCAGCTAACTAGCTTTGTGCAGTAGTAACCTAGCGTTATTCCCAGCCAAAGAGCATATAGTGGAAGAGATTTGTGACAATTTTCAGTCAACGGTAGCTCCGACCGGTAACGTGATCGATGCAGTCATGTGGTATTGCTTGAGTTTGCTTCAGTGTGAACAGTAAACTTAATCGTTAATTTAGTACGCAGTACAGCATACATACATACAGACTGATGCAGTATGCTAGCATGCCATTTCGAACATGACGAAAACGACGGTCATCAGCTCAAATTGAGGAGCCCCCGCTTGTCTACCTCTGTCTGAAATAAAGGAGACATTTGTTTCAGGCGGTAGATCTGCCACCGTTAGCTCCCGCTCGAGAACGGAAAGCGTAGCAACAGTAGCTAAGTGGGGCGGGGCTTTGCACGCGTGTTTGCAGTTTTTGTGAACCTGCATCAGTGCTAGGTCATACTTGCATCACTAGTTTATTATGTTTGGATTGTTATGTGTGTGTGTGTGTGTGTGTGTGTGTGTGTGTGTGTATGTGTACACACCCAGTGTTGGCTGTTTTCCAGAGCCAACTTTCCTCCTGAAAGCGGGAGATAACACAGCACTGCTCGGAAAGGGAGTAAGAGGATGACAGAGGGGGGGAGGCGATAATGCAACTGTGGGATGGGAGTTTATAGGCCAACAGGGATGGAGGGTGAGAATAGGGGGGGTGGGGGGGAGAGTAAAAGAAGGAGAAGAAAAGGGGGTGTAGTAGGAGAGATAGCAGGAGACGATTAAAAAGAGGGAGAAGAGGGTGTGATGAGAGCGGCATGGAGGATGTGAGCTAGAGTGAGTGGAGGACTCTTGGTAGAAGAGGGAGGAGGAGGAGGAGTAGTAGGTGGTGGTGTGCAGGGGGTGGTGGTGGTGGTGGTGGTGTTCATTATGAGTCATGCCCAGGGAGGCTGAGTGCCGCTGGGGAAACAGCTCACTGACAGTCCCAGGCATCTAAAGGCCTTCTGGAGCTTCTCATAATGTGTGTGATGTCATCAGGGAGAAGAGGGACAGACAGACGGATAGAGGTCAAAGTAAAACTAGGACACAACAGCTCCTCTCCTCTCCTCTCCTCTCCTCTCCTCCCAGCCCTTGCCCTATATTGCGTAGGGGCAGTTTTACTGCAGCATTGCAAGTCCAGAGAAATCCCTCTACACACACACACACACACACACCTTGTTCCGCTTTATTAATGCCCCAAGGCTAACTAAGCTTTACGTCAAAGGTCGTACATGTTCTTTTTTTTTTTGTTTTAATCTCTCTCCATCTCTATCTTTGTCTTTCCATCTCCCTCTACCTCTCTATTTCACCTCCCCCTCTCCTCCTCTCAACAGTCTAAATGCAGCGAGCAAATCACAATATTCCATAATAGCCGGAGCCCACGCTGTCGGGTCACAATGGAGGGACGCGAGGGAGAGAGAGGGATGGAGAGTCGAGATGGAAGCGGTACATTGATAGGCGGTGAATAACGGAGTGGAGCGAAATGGAGAATGTGAGGATGAAGATGAGAGGGTGGGGGGGGGATTATGAAGCAGCCGAGTGAGGGTGAGTTGTGTTTGTTGTTGATGCAGCTCTGAGTCTGTTTTCCGACCCAGTGCTGGCTTATTCCTGGCCATGATCACTGCCACACATGTGATGAATTTGTCACCTCTGCCCCCCCCCTTCTCATTTTCACTCCACTCAACCAGCCTGCAGCGTAGCTTTTTATTTTTCATCTACGCTTTTGGTCGCTCTCTATTGATGTCACAAATTAGTTTTCTGTGTCGTTGACATTTTTTTACATTTGTTTTCTCTTCTTTCTCATATCTTGTCTTCTCCCACTGTTACCAGACTTCCCTCACTGGAACGATGGTGGCATTGGTCATTTGTCCAATCATCTCAAAGGAACTCGCTTTGCCAGATAAGGACCTCATGTGGCCGTGCAACTGTCATCTGTCAGAAGACAAAAAATGTGTTAACAATACATTTGTGGTCCATCCATCCATCCATTTTCCTCCGCTTATCCGGGGTCGGGTCGCGGTGGCAACAGGCCAAGCAGGCTGACCCAGACTTCCCTCTCACCGGCAACATGTTCCAGCTCATTCTGGGGGATCCCGAGGCGTTCCCAGGCCAGCTGGGAGATGTAATCCCTCCAGCGTGTTCTGGGTCTTCCCCGGGGTCTCTTCCCAGTTGGACGTGCCTGGAAAACCTCCAGTGGGAGGCGTCCAGGAGGCATCCTAATTAGATGCCCGAACCACCTCAGCTGACTCCTTTCATTTGTGGTCCATCATTTTTAACTAAAAATTACGCAACACAAAATTCATGTTTTTCTAGAACAACATAGTTTCTAAAGGACTGGCGTGGCCCACATTGCTGCAAAATCCTTGTAAATTCGAGATTGGAGTAATGAATGAAAACTGCCTTCACTTGAAGAGAAAGTTTGACATGTTGGAAAACACGCTTGTTCGCTTTATCCCATAGAATGAAATGAGAAGAATACCACTCTTGTATCTGTCCAGCAAATATGAAGTTGCAGCCTGCTAGCTTAGCTTAGCTTAGCTTAGCTGGGCTCAGTTCAAAAGTAACCTGCTTCCTTAATTAACATGTCATATTTCATTTAATCCATACAAAACATGTTTTACTGGAATTATAAATTTTTTTTTTTCATTCAGACAAAGCTTGGCGAACTTTTACTCTCTGTCGCCTGTCGTTATGCTAAGCTAAGCTAGCAAGCTGCTGGCTGTTGCTTCATTTGAACCGAACAGACATGAGAGTGGTATCAATCTTTTCATCTAACTCTCAGCCAAAAAGCGAATAAGTGTATTTTTCTACCATTCTTTTGAAATTGCAGTGTTCTGATTCTATTCGGTCGCTATTCGTTAAATAGCCAGACGTGCTCATTTCATGTTCCAGGCGTCGCTTTAGGACGTTGTTGTTTAGCTTGTAGGTCTTGTCCTCCGTCCTCTCCTTCCTCCTACAGTGTATACTTTATCACTCTGTTGATCCTCTCCTCTTCCTCCTCTTCTCCCTCCCTCCCTACTTCCTCAATGACAAACATGTGGCTCCTGTGATGAAGGAGGCCAGAGAGGGGAACACATAATGATGTCCTGTGACTTAAATGTCCTCCAGTTGTTGACTGTGGAGTACTTCCATGATGTGTGTGTGTGTGTGTGTGTGTGTGTGTGTTTGTGTGTGTGTGTGTGTGTGGTTGCCTCTTGTGTGTGGCAACATATTACGAGACAACCACATGTGTACAGTACATGTGTGGGGATGTTAGTGTGTGTGATCAGAGTCTAAACTTGCCTGTAAATGACAGTTATTTGGTGGCTTTTGGGTGATCAAAGTGGAAACTGCACTCTGATGGTTGGTTAGCCTCACGTCTGAATCGTGTGTGTGTGTGTGTATGTGTGTGTGATGAGGTCATTGTCTGTTCAGTATAGTCATCACAGTGCTGGCCAAAGGTCTGTACTTGAAGAGAGGCCACCGAGTCATTCGTCGCACTCAGCTAATTCACAGCAAAGCCTTGCCAATTAGAAGTAAGTCCGCAGGAGAATACACTTTATAGCACACGCAGTGTAATGTACAAAGTTAATCAATAGATGAAACTAAATGAAACAGCAGTGCTTCCCCTTGGTGGACTGCTTTGGGGCCACCAAACCAAACTCCCCCTCTCCAATGTAACACTTTAAAGTTGCTTTAAAGTGTCTTTATCAGTTTCCCGATATGTTTTTCAGTTACTTTTTTGAAATCCACATGAACAACTCTTCACACCTGCATAAATTAGAGCCACTGCACAGCACTTACTTAAAATGTCACTTTTTAAAACTGCTTCGCCTGTTACTCGCGATATTTCCGTCTTTCTAAACAGTGGTTAGGAACACAAGGAGAAAACAGAAGGAGTTGAGTTTTCATTACAACTAAATTATGATTGGTGCGTTAACTGGATGCCAAATTAATCCAAGCACCCAAGGCCAAATTGGAGTCTGGCTCAGCTATAAAAACCCCAAAACACAGAATCCTTTAGCACATTAGCGCGTCATTCACAACCAAACCTGTTTGTAACCGCTACCGACAGCGTTACCTTCAGTCTGTATGACTCTCCTCTGCTCCAGTCCGTGTTTGTGGAGAGGGAAGAAGCTAAGATCCTCTGTGAAATATGAGAGCAGAGGATATTAATGATTGTGCGAAATTTTAGCTGCGGTGCTCATAATTCTGCAGCGGTGGAATGAATATAGGGGAGATACAGGACAATATGGATACATATGACCATGTGGTTTCTAGCTGTCTTCTGACATCAAATGACCTCATCTAGTAATCCGTCCCCTGCCTTACTCTCGCTGCTTCTTCTGTGTCTCTGCCACAAATACTGAATGTTTCCATGGGATTGTAGGGCTTTACCTTTACTGTGTTCAGTCCGGACAGTGGCACAGTCTACGCTGCACCAGAGCTGCTTAATCTGATGACAATGCAGGTCCTCTCCAGTCCATAGACAGCGGTAGAGCTGCACTATCAACATCACTAGATTTCACTGTGTCCATATTTGCTGCACATATCAATGACCATGAATATAGGCCATCTCATAACCTAATTACTAAAGCCCAAATGATTTCTGAATCTGTGTAACCGCAAGGGTCCGCGTGATGTAGATTTTGTCATCTACAAAGCGCAGACATGAACAGTATATGGGGTAGTAGGGGTTAGAACAGGTGGCGATAGAGTTCCTTGTTGGCGTCCCAACCACTGATCGACGCCAACATCCTGTTTTAAGATTGATATTCAGACATTCAGCGAAGTTCATCCTCAGTGACTTTTCACCGTATTAATATAATCCAACATGGCACTTTGAAATTAGGGACTTCAAATTATATTATATCAGGCGGCAACCTCCGGTTCTGACAAGTGAAGCCAATGCGGAAGTCTCTACAAACTTGCATTCTCTCTACTGACCAGCAGGGGGCGACTCCTCCAGTTCCAAAAATAAGTCTGATTGTATAGAAGTCTATGAGAAACTGACTCTACTTCTCTCTTGATTTATTACCTCAGTAAATATTGTAAACATGAGTTTATGGTCACAATCTCTAGTTTCAAGTCTTCTTCAATACAGCATGATGTTCATTTAGTAAATGATGGTCCATTTAGAGTCAAACAGACCATAAAGTGGAGTATGCTTTAGGGCGGGCTTACTGTGATTGACAGGTCGCTGCCGCTACCAGAGACGTATACGGCGTCTCTACGTCACTCCTCTGCAATCGAAATATGGTAACCTCCATTCACCGGTTGTAAAAAGTCAAGATGGAAAAAGATGAAGCAGGACGAGTTCTACAAATTCCGAATACTGATCGGTTTGTGACATAAACAAATACTGAAAGCTTCGCGTCACATGGGAGCATTTGCATCTGACTTTATCTGGACCTTAAGGCTCACTCCTTGAAAATATTACTGAGATCAATTACACTCAACACTCCGTGTACATCATATGTAGACTAAGAGGTTCATTGTTTTGAACTTGTGTGTCTTTGTCCGGGCGTAGCTGCAAGTGTTGTGCACTCCGCTCTGCCCAATGCAGGGAGAACCCGAAGGCAGCAGTTGACCCCTTGTTCATTCGTTTTAAGAACACGTCTGTGGTAGTATTCATGCCCGGGTGATGTTAAACAGCACAGACAGTAAAGGGAAAAGAGGGAATCACATGTTTCGTCCTCCAGTGGTGTCCCACTTTACATGCAAACACAGGCAAATTCAAAGAATTCCAGCAATTAGAGATACCAAAGTATGGGTCCAGGAGAAATTTACACCTGAAGGTGATACCAGATAATATAGCAATGTTAATACAGTAGATGTAATACGGAAGACATGTTGCTTTGTATTTGACCTGTCTCTCTCCTATAGAACTTACTTGGTGAGTTTAATTTAGTATTATTTCATATAGATGTGCTGAATTGTACTGAACAACTTCACCTCCAGACACTCACTAGCTAAACTAATATTCTTCCACTAAAACAACAATTTCGACTTTAAATGGATATTCCACTGTGTGATGCCTTACAGCCATTCCGTATCAGCCCCACTTAACCTCGTTAAATTCCTATTTGGGTATTTGCAAAAGGCAAATACAACTATTTTTAGCCATGCTAGCTCTTGGGGCGGCAGTGTCGGTCGGGCCGCCACTTTGGTCCAGACTGAAATATCTAATATATCCTATTCATCATTGGCTGGATTTACATAAAATTTGGTAAAAACATTCATGTCCCCCTCTGGATGAATTACAATGACTTTGGTGATCCCCTAACTTTTCTTTTAGTGCCATCATCTGCTGTGCCTAAGTGCCGCCTCCCGGGGCCGCTAGCGTGGCTGTAGAATCGTAGTCTTGTTTAATCCTGTTTACAATGACACTAACAATATAATAGACTATTTCCTAACAAGCATTGCCGGCAGTGCTTTCTGTTAGCCTTGAATTTATCCCATTTGCTGATACATCAGCTCTTAAAAGGCAGTGTTTCTGTTTTCAATTACCTCCAAATGCCTTTTGTGAATTTTGCCTGTCATGGCTTTTACCCGAGAAGCAGATTGAGTGTTGCTAAAGGTCAGTCATTAAACTTCATTAGCACTGTTGATGACAATAACTGTGTTGCACAGCTGTCTCAAAGGCCTCTGCCCATTGCAAATGGACCTTTTTTTGCTAGGGCTGGGTATTGGTACTCTATACCTTTTAAAGGTGTCGATACCTTTTAACCCTCTGAAGCCCAAAACCCGTCGGCGGGATTGAAAAGCATGTTTTCTTTAAACAATCACCAAAACTACACTGTCTATCAGAACCACAAGCTGTAGAAAAAAGTAATTTTTCTCAGATTTTCATCTTTCTGACAGTCCTTGAACACATCATCTGGGACAAACGTTTGCGTCAGAAAAAGCAGCCAAAACAAAGCTTAAAATTGTAACATTTCATCAAAACCATTTTATTCTACATGTCTCAAATAGAACGATCACCTCAAATAAAACATTCAATTCTGCACTCCTCAATACAACTAGGAAGCCATGTCACGTGACAGGAATTCCGTGAAACTTCGACTGAACTGCAGGTTGCTGAATACCGAGCAGAGAGGAGAGGAGAGGCTGTAGGTTGTAGAAATATTTTAATATGGATAACAAGTAGAGCCTCCATTTTTTTCCCAACATTGGTAACACTGGTGGGCAAAAATGTTGGATGTATAGAATCCATTGTTTTCCAATTTCTTTAAAAGAAATTATGAAAGAAATTCAACTTTTTACGTTTAAATACTTTTTTTTTATGATTTATGGCATTTTGAGTTCTCTCTACTTCTAGCCATGTATGATTGAGGAAAAAACGCCCCCTAACAATAGCAACAGTGCTGACAAAGCTAACATCTTAACCTGTTAGGCAACCGGAGGGTGGCCGTTCCTCTTCGCCACCGTGGGACGGTGTCAGTGTTGCCAACTTGGCAACTTTCTCGCTAAATCTGGCGACTTTCCAAGCCCTCATGGCGACTTTTTTTGTCAAAAGCTACTAGCGACAAATCTAGCTACTTTTTCTGTTGTTGTTGGAGACTTTTCTGGTGTTTTGACTCCTCGCGCAGCAGTCCCAGCTGCAGAAAGAGGAGACCCACACTCTCCGTGTCCAGACTGCAAATGAATCGTGCATGCGCAAAGCCGCCGCTGTTCCCGCGTCTCTCCTACAGCGCTCATTACAATTATGCAAATTAGGCGATGACGTCATTTAGCGACTTCTAACGACTTTTAGGACAGCCAATAGCTACTTTCCTTACTGACGAGTTGGCAACACTGGACGGTGTTATCAGCGCTAACCGCTGTGCAGTGCGGCGGCGATTAGCTAGCCAGTGGGACACGAACAAACCTTCCATTCACGTGATCTGTATCGAATGAAGTACTCTTTTGGTGTCAGTATCACTTTAAGGGTACTGGATTTGGTACTGGCATCATTACATTTTAAACAATACCTAGCTGTACTATACAAGGTAAGAGAAAAATGTGGAAACCCTGTCAAAAAGGAAGCTTCAAATATTGCTTGTCTGTTGTTACATGGAGATTAAGAAACTGACCCTTCACCTAATTTTGCCCCAGGACCCCGATGAGATATTTGACTGTAAGATACAGACCAGTGTCCACAATATATCAGGCGTCTGAGAACAGGAGTGCTGTCTTTGCAGAAAGTCTTCCTTTCTCATCCATATGAATGAATTACTGAGTAATGCAGCATCAGCAATCCTGTTCTGGGCGGTTTAGAACACACTGGCCCAGATTTACTGTCAATTATGCGACTATCTCACACACAAAGTTAGGATTTTGGGTTAGAGACACCATGCCTTACTACCGTTACTAATACGGAAAATGTGGAGGCTGGCATAAATTTGGTTCTCATTTCAAACACACTGTGTTTGTGATTCCTATTCTGAGATAAATCGGGCCTGTTGAATTGAGGTTAATGGTAGTGTACATATAAGATTAGTGATTAAGTGGGACGTTTTAGGTTTTGTTAGATGTGAAAATTTGTTTGCGCACGATCACATCGGGAGGCTAAATATGCCCTCGCATGATTAGAACCGCCTAATTGAAGATCAGAGAAAGAGAGAGAAAGAAAAATCATTCAACGAGGAGTTGGCAAGAAGAAAGGAGAGTCAAGAAGGACAACTTCAGAGACAACCTGAACTGTGTTTGAATGATAATGAGACAAAATAATAAAGACAACAAGAGAGTGGTGGAGGGTCAGGGAAGGAGCAATGGAGAGGAAGCAGAAAGCAGTGAAAACAGTCAGAGAGACGGGCAGAGAGGGGTCTTTTTACAGCAGACACATGGCCTCTATTGATCACCGATCCATGTGACCGTCCCCAGGGTGTGTCTCGGTCCTCTGGAAGTCCCTCTTTGCCCGCGAGTGTGCTCGCCTGTCTGCATGGGTGCCGTCACGCCGTCTTGCGTGTCTCAGCGTGTTAAGTGTACGGGGATTGGAAGTGGCGTCCGTGTCCGAACTTGGACGTCAGTGTATTGAGCATCGCTCCGGGCAAACAAGCTCAGATGTAAAATGACAATTGGACTGAAATGTTGCGGACGAGGGGCAGACAATCCAGAATCAAGCACATGTTTTTGTCTTCCAGTCCCAGATGGAAACTCTTCTTGACGCTTTAACACAGCGCAGGTTTTGGGGCTTTCACTCCAGCCACTTCTACGTGTGTGCATTCAGACACTTTGATGAAAATTGTCCACCAAATCATATATATTGCATTATCATCAACATTGTCTTTTGGTCTCCTTCATACTTCATTCATTCAAACATTCCGATGTGAGGGTCCTGGGACAAGAGGATGTCAAATGTGTACATATTGTAAAGCCCTCTGAGGCAAATTTGTAATTTGTGATTTTGGGCTATACAAAAATAAATTGAATTGAATTGAATACTAACCAGTTCTGCCTGTGTAACAAAGGGAGACACCTTCAATTGCTATTGTGTAGGGTGAGCATAAGCTTGGGTAGTATTGCTAGACGTCCGTGATATAATTCTAATAAGTAGGAGGAGGCTGGAGTGTTTCTGTTTATTCGCAACCAATGTAGCAACATTTTAGCGGTAGGAAACTAGCAACCGACGTACCCGACTGAACTCGGAACTCAATGCAATAGCGTCAATTTCCGCTACCCCGGACAAACTCGCCTCGAACTGTCTTTACATCGACTTTGCATGCACCTCCTCTAAAATGAGTTGTTTGAACACACAGTAAATTACAGCCAGGCTAGCAGCTCAGCAAGGCTGTACTCTGGTCATAGACTGTATATAAGAAGTGGAAGTAGTCATTGTGACGTAAATAATGGGTTTGTGGACTGCCGTTTTGAAGCCTTGAGTTCGGCAATTTGGCCATCGCCCCGTTGTATTACGGCCGCCGCCATCTTGGCTTTTTGCGACCAGTGAAAGGAAGTTACCATATTTGGAATGCGGAGGAGTAACGTAGTGATGCCATAAACGGCTCTAGTAGCAGCAGCGACCTGTCAATCACAGTAAGCCCGCCCTAAAGCATCCCCTGCTTTATGGTCTATTTGACTCTAAATGGACCATAATTTACTAAATGAACATCATGCTGTATTGAAGAAGACTTGAAACTAGAGATTGAGACATAAACTCATGTTTACAATGTTTACTGAGGTAATAAATCAAGTGAGAAGTAGAGTCATTTTCTCATAGACTTCTATACAATCAGACTTTTTGTAAATCAAGTCAAATTATATAAATTTTGATTTAATTTAACCTATTGTTGTCTTGTAACATATATGCTAATGATAGCTAATTATCACTAAACACAAAGTGCCCTACGGCCATGCGGAGGAATTAGAGATCATGTCAGTTAATCAAAAAACATTGTTCCAGGCCAAGATACGTATATTAACAACTATTGCTAAATAAATTGACTTTGGATGTTAATACAGGACGATTCTTCTACAATGTGTAGAACACCCTAACCTTAACTTTTCCTCTACATTGAAATGTATTGAGCACACTGAGGCTCACAGAGGTAGAAACCATCACAAACCAGACCAACCATCTAACGTCATCCTCGAGAGGGGGGGTGCATATACATCAGACAAAGCAGTGACGTCATTACATGCAATAAATAAATAACACTAACAAGAAGCAGAGCAGAACAGATGCTTGTTATCAGGAATGTGTATGGCATTCAAACACACATGTGTTTTGTGTGTGTGTGGCTCTGACAAACGTGTTAGCCATCAGGGAGATAACCTTGATAGCGGATGAGGAAGCTGTTGCTAGGTAACTATAGAGCGCCAGTGCACCGCTGACTGGCAGTGGCAATGCTCCCAGTGCAAGGTCTTATGAGCAATCATAATCATAAAATACATAAAACACATTTTTAATCTCTTTTTTTAATATAGTTTTCGTGGCTGCTGGGTCCTGCTTGAAGAGACTGTCCTTCAATCATCTGCTGTTGACCAAACTCCACTTCAACCTGTTCTGTGGAAGCGTTTGACACAAATTCTGTTGATGAAGCAGTATAATATCAGCCATGAACAGATGGAGCCTTAAGGGCTTTAGATGTGCTTGATGCTCAGCTCTACTAATAGAAATCATGATGAAAGAAACAGGGCTCTGGTTTCCTTGTCAGTGTGTGAGGCGTCTGTGACACGGAGACATCTCATCACACTGATTATTCCAGTAACAGTGACGGTAACACAGTTGTTTACAGGACGGCTGTTTCTAGCAGAAGGACTTCTTATTGTCCAGATCAAAGGCACACTTTTTATGAAAAAGTCTGTTCACATAATTAACCCATCGCTAAGTCCTGTCTCGCGGACGCAGACCGGCCAATCAGAGAGCAGCATCGGCCAGCTTCGACTCTCATGTGATCGTTTCAGATTTTCTTTATTGTCGGTGGGAGCTAGTCATGGTTAACACTGCGTAATATGATATATATGTTTCGAAAACGTTACGTTTCTACGTAAAAGCGCGGAGCTAACATTAGCAGAGTACGTTAGCACATCATTAACTAGCATTAGCACTTCTAACCTACGCTAGTTACTGAAGGTATACTGAATGTACACACATACTACTTAAGCTTTTAAATGATTGTTACATGAATAAAGACCTACCAGCTTTACAGGAACATTGTTGTTCTTATATCCAAAGAACAACAATGTCCCCCCCCCAGCAGTTTGACCTCTCAGCTCTGCGCTGTATTCAGCTCTGCTTATCTCCGTTGCGCCGCTTCGTCCTGTGTCTCGGAGATAGAGACCCGAGGAGCTCCCCACCCTGATCGCAGGTGGTCAAGTTTCAATGGGGCCGTCCTTTCAGAAAAACAATGTTGGTTAGATAACTAGAGTTGTTTCAGCGGGAGTTCAATCGAGGACCACTCTTGTATCCATGGAGACAGCCTCCCATGGTAAGCGGAGTGTGTGTGAGTGAATGTGTGGTCAAGGCAGGGGTTACAGTTTCACTGTGTGTATAAATAGCAGGTTATAATGGAAATAAACCTATTGTCCTGGTAAAAGCCTACAGTGCATTATACATTACTTCTCCTACCACATGCTCCACCGGCTAACATTGGAGAACTAAAAAACAGGTAATACAAATGAATGTTTGAATAAAATACAATGAAATACTGTGTTCTATGTACACTAAGTATCACTTGATATGTATTGTGCTAAAAGACTAGCTAAAGATACCTGCCCCAGGCAAACAGTTTTCTCCACTATTTGCAGAAGCGTAGCACCCCCCCCCCCCGTTTAATCACATGGTTTGTATACACTTGTGTGAATTAAATACTTGAAAACAGGAAATCTACTGAATGTTTTATCATTTGATTAAGAACTTTAGTGAACATTTTTTTAACAAATGAGTTTCTTTAAACTCAATCCTGTTTTGCCGCTTAACTCGACAGTTCCTATTTTTAAACATGTTTTAATTTTACCTGAGGAAAGGCTTCCAGGGTGGAGATTAACTGATGCTTTTGGCAAAGTAACGCTATCTTGTTATCTCCCACTGTACACATCTCTTCAACATGCGGAGAAATCCAAAGTTTAACAGACGTCCTGTGCCTCATTACAGCAGCTAGACTACAGTTAGACAATCATTGGTCAGGTGAGGGTTTAGCGAACAGTCGATTAGCAATCATAGATTAAAAGCCCCGCCCCTTTAATTCTCTCTTTCACTTTCAGTTTTGTACAGTTAGGTTTATTGACATATAGCATGTAGCTAACGGATGTAGAAATAAGATCTCTGATGACTGTGAAAGTACACTGATGAATGGCAAAAGAAAGAAAAGATACCAATGTAAACCTTCAAGTTGTCAGCGTGAATTAACCATATGTTGGTGCAAATTCATAACATTGTTAAACAGCACAGCGATAATACAGTCTATTACAGCCTGCTCATATTGATCGGTTTGTCCCATAATCACTTCCTGTATCAGCACTTCCTGTCCCGCCTTCCATTTTTACTTTCCCCCTTTATCAATCTCTGTCCTCTTCTGTCACATGGACATGTATCCGTTTGGAAAGTCTCTCCTCTCTAATTCAATCACCCAACTTCCTGTTTACCTGGCAGCTCGTGTGTGTGTGTGTGTGTGTGTGTGCAGCTGAGCAAATATGGATCGGAACTAATCATCACTCGTCATCCTGTCCTATGCACTTAGCCAACCATTGTGCACACAGACAGAAACACACTCGTGCACAGAACTATCATTCGTACTGAGCCTGCAAGCTGTTGCGCCAGATACGTGTGAGTTCAAACCCACCGTAGCTTTGTTTGAACTAATTTCTGCTATAACTTAACAGCAACGGACTACACCGCACGCGTTTAGTGACTAGGTTAAGGTGTAACTGGTAATGTACACGCCCCCGAAGCATGTGTAAATCGAGATTAAGCCAGAGTTTAATGCTAAAGTCTTCAACATCTACACTGTTTAGGTTTTCACGTCTGCAGAATAGTTTCACCAATAGAGTCCACAGCCATGCTATGCTTTTTATGAGGCTGTACTTTAGCACTAGAGTGGCTTAAGCTTAATGCTAATATCCGCATGCTAAATTGCTCACATTGAAAATGCTAACCTGCTGCTATTTTGAGCCGTCCTCACTCCCAATTTGTCAAATACCACAGCTGGGTCAGTACTGCTATGCACCAGGCTTTCAACTAACTACAAAGATGGACTTTCACCCAGGAGGCAGCTGTTCGTGTCCTGTGTGACAACAATTCAACATTGACTTCTTTTACCTTTTTATTTACCTACATCCTGTATGTGCTTAACACCTAACCTAGTACTTTTGTTGCCTAAGTAAACCTAAAATCTAACTAAACCTATGTTTGAAGTTTATTTTGAAAAGAGAGTTAATGCTTGTAATGAGCGGAAGCTGTACATTTCCTGTGAATACAAGAGTTTCCTTTGAAAATAACGAGCGAGTCCAAAACTGAGGCTAGTGGGGTAGGTATAGCGTCATAGTGCCAAGAGTTGGGCCAATGACCAAGCGTCTGCATTTGACGATCTGGGGGTGAGAATTTGTTGGATATTTAAATGTAATGTTTACAACGTGTTGCCATGCTGACATCTGGTGATAATCACTCAACACCACACACAGCTGAGGTTGTTTGGAATGCCGTAGGTTTTGCAGGTACAGCATTTGGTTCTAAACCTCGGTAGGATTCGACCTCTGGGGACCAGGAACATCTGTGCAAAATGTCCATGTTAATCTATCCAACAGTTGTTGAGCTATTTCTGAACCAAAGTGGACCGACTGCCTGCCGACCCACATTACCCTCCCTGGAGCCCTGCCACAAGCGAGGTTTAAAAAAAAAACATCATAATCGATCAATACATTTTCGTTGAATTATTAATGCAGTAACGGACAATGATGTGTTGTGTCATATAGACTTTTAGCTCACATGTGATAGCGTTCAGTCTTCTTTTTTTAAAAGAAACAATCCTACAGAATGCTGGGCTGTTGGATGTTTGCCGATTGGAACCAAGACTTTATTCATATTTCGATTTTTATTCTTGTATGATTTCATGACAATGATGATTTTACTTATTTAATTTTTCCTGTGTAAATATATCGGCATACAAATTTTCCGTCAATTACAAGTCTTTCACCCAGGAGGCCGCTGTTAGTGTCCTGTGTGAAAACAAGTCTACACTGACTTTGTTTTAACCTTTTTGTTGCGTGACTTATGTACTTAACGCTTAACCATGTACTTTTGTTGCTTAAGTAAACCTGAAATCTAACTAAACCTACCTTGTAAGTTTATTTTGAAGCCAAAAGCTAGCTAGCTTGCAAGTAGGAATGACATCAGCAGGAACAAAGGATTTCATTGGTGTAACATATTTTTCCACTGAAGCCCAGGTCCGTCCGAATATTCTTTCCCTGAACACAGATGTTCCGCTGCGCTGGATGTGCAAGCATTCGTAAGAAAAACACGATTTGTTTTCTCTTTCAATATATTTTTCCGTGCACGTATATCTGTGCTTGGTGTGCAACAGCTTTAAAAGGGCAGCGAAGATAGCAGAGGAGAGAAAGAGGTGAGAGGTCGGGAGGGAGGACGCGAGGATGGAGGAGAGGATGAGGAAAGAGAGAAGGGAAGGCCGATGTTCAAGGGGAAACGAGTAATAGATCAGGTAATAGAATAAGAAAGTTGGGGCAGGTCTGTTTGTTTCATGTGGGAGTCAGTTTATCACACACACGCTCCTCTTCTCTCCTCTGTCGGAGGCTTCAGGAACAGATGCGTCAGTATCACACCTATGTGCTCGAGGGTGATGTGCGTGTGTGTGTGTGTGTGTGTTTGGAGAGTTAGCACAGATATGACGTGTGTATTTATAGTAAATTAATTCAGCTGGCTGCACCTCTGACATCCTCTGGAACACTCTGAACTGTGTGTGTGTGTGTGTGTGTTAGTGCACGTGTTTGCGACGTCGTTACAGCGTTGTGCGCACGCCTTGGTTGCATCTCATGATGTCATCCGGTCTGACACTGCAATTGTTGGCTGCTGCTCTCCCATAATGCAGCTGTCAATCAATGAAAGCATCCCCACGGCGGCACTCTGAGTGACAGAGATGGTCCCGGGGTGAATTAGGTAGCGAGAGAAAGATAGAGATTATATAGTATGGACATCAGTTCTAATCTATTTTAGTCTGATCGAGTTCCAATGTCTGGTTTATTCAATCGTTAAGAAACGACTGCACCTAAGCTCCTCGTCCAACGTCTGTTTCAGTGATTTACGTCAGTGAATGATCTTTGTCCTCCAGAAATGCCACAGCTCATTTGAATTGTGTTACGTAAATTATTTTGTACGTGTAATGGGTTGTTTTAATTATTAGTTTACAGCCAAATTGTAAACTCATTTTCATTATCCATCCATAATGACGAATATCTTCTGTCTTTATGAAATGGACGTCATAATTTCCCGGGGGCCAAGGTGACGTATACAAATTTCCTTTTATGTCCCCGACTGTTTGTCAAATGAATAATTAATAGACTTTTAATTTCAGCTCTACGATGTTTAAAATATTTACATCTGCATTCAAATGTTTTTGTTATTTTTCTTCCTCACATTAGTTAATAGTTTGTATGGTTATTCACACATCATTGGGGGCCTTTCATTACCTTTCATTAATGACATACAACTATTCCTCAAAGTGATGGAACCAAATTGTAACTATTGATGAAAAAAAAAAACTTAAATCAAAGACCACTTACTAGCTTTTTTTCATCCTATTCTCGGAGGCTTCACTTGTACGTCTCTTCGCTGACCCCATTAGAATCACTCATTTGTGACATGAGTGCTGCTGTTTATCCGTGGCATTGTGGTGTTTTCCCGATCATGATTCTTAATGGCTCCCTTTTGGCTTTGCTTTGATTCACACAATTAGTGCGTTTACCGCCCCATATGGGTCGAGGGCGAGGAGAGAGAGCAAGAGAGGGAGTCTATACTTACAGTAATTAATGAGTTAAATGTGGTAGTGAACCGAAGCTATTTCGCTGCATCGAGCTCGGCTGATCTGGCGTCAGCTGAATGTCTGAGTAGAGGAGTCTCCACGAAGACGCATCACTCGGAGCCCGTCTCTCCCCGGAGGAGGCAGATACTGTTTTACTCGGTCTGGAAATAAGGATGCCACACTGTCACCTCTCTCATTACGGCAATGGGAATGTCTTTCCCTGTGTGCACGTGTGTGTGTGTGTGTGTGTGTGTGTGTGCGCAGGACACGTCTACATGTATAGGGAGAGCTGGAGGATGCTTGTTGCCTGGCAACCGCCTCTGTGCAACCCAGTGCTCCCCAGTTGTGCGTGCGTGTGGGCAGGGAGTCGGTTCGGCCGCAGGCTGAGGTGTTGCAGCAACATCATGAAATCAGTATTTTCCCAGAGTTCTGCTGCGGCAGGCAACGAAATAGTGAAGTAATTCAGTTTGTGTGTGTGTGTGTGTGTGTGTGTGTGTGTGTGTGTGTGTGTGTGCGCAGGTACAGCACATAATACACAACTAGGTGGTTATGTTTTGACGATATCTGATAGTGGTGTTGCATATATAAATGGTGTACACAGCCATAGTGGACCCACTCACTTATGTTGTGGGATTAGATCCCTTTACAGGACTGTGTGGGCGTCGGCAGACTGGGCTTTACGAGGCGGGACAAATTACCCTATTAATCAATCTTATTGGTCCATAGGGTGTTGTGAATTCCCAGCAGAGCCCCACCCAGCTTCAATGAATGAAAACTTTGCTTTCTCTCTAGTTTTTTTGGGGAGAAAAAGATGGAGTTGAATTGTAAATGTCCACTTGGGGATTGAGGGGTGTCGGGGAGGCGCAGTCGTGTATAGGTTAGGGTCGGGACATATATTCGAATTTTACAACTGACCACTGTCAGCCCAACAACTGGCGACTAGTAGTTTCTGCTTGGGGATGTGTTCTTGTTCGAGCTACAAGTTTGCTACGTTCCACAAGCTCTCTTACCTTTTTTTTTTGTTAAATATGTCAACAAAATAAACTTACAAAATGTCAAGAGAGGAAATATTCGTGAACTGAAAAATACAACCGTCTTTCTACTGTTCCAACAATCAGCAACTCTGTTTTGGACAAAAAAATAAACCTTTAATTTAGATGTGAAAATACAAAGTTTTTCGAACAAAAAAAAGAACCGTCGATGAACTCAGCCAATCGTAGATAGCCGATATATTCGTCCAATCGGCCAACCCTAGTGGGGTTCCACTTTGTCAGGCCTTGAAAGCCCAGAACATAGTCAAATGTTATGCTGCGGGATTCAGATCAGGGCCATCTGAAGGTAGGTCCACCTTCCCCAGTCTAATAGGAAAGCCTTTGGCAGCATAGACTTAACTTTGACACAGTGGTGAGTTTCGTGGGACACCTGTGAAGTATATTCATTAAAAAACACTAACTTTAACACCACATAATAGGTAATTATTTAGTCCATCATGTTATATTGACCATATGAGTGTAAAAACAGTCCAGTTCAAAATATGTCATTTTAAAATTCTACATTATACCACCCATTCAATGCCTTTATGCTGAGCAGCATGACCCGTTTCCATCTGAGCACCGGTTACTTGGATGGCCCGTTTTAATGCGGCGTAAAACCACCATGTTCACTCATTGGTTGGCCTCATGTTCAACGAGTCATACGAGCGTGTCATGGAATGATAAAGGAGGAGTAGATATGTGAACATTATGTCCCGCTTATGCTCAGTAATATATGTGCCTTTCAATGCGTACAGCTCCTAATTGTGAAGGATCACAAATGTGTTTAAGCGTCCGTGTGTGTGTGTGTGTGTGTGAGCTGTGAGCAGATGGCGCGTGTGTGCTACCTGCTCACGAAGCAGAGTCCAGGAAGTGCTGATGAGGAAAGAGGAAGCAGGGAGGGTCAACTAGGATCAAACAGCTCCTGCAGTTACCATGCCGACACACACACACACACACACACACACACACTCGCACAGTTCATCTGTCCGATAGTATATGCAGATAAATTATTAACGCTGATTATTTATACTGAGACATCAGAGTTATGTGCGTTCACAAATCACGGTAATGCTTGCGTATTTGGTTTGGCTTGTCACCGGGTGTGTACACGTTCATGATACAGCACTTTGTGTGAACGTGTGTGTAGTCAATTTACTGAGAGCTCGTACATCTGGCAGGCAGTGGACGATGTTGGCCGAGCTCCCACTCTCACCCACTCTGCCCTTATATGATATCTGTTACAGAGCTTCTGCCCTTATTCGATGACGGGGGGAGAGGGGGGGGGGCTGTCCTTTTTTTCTGATGTCAGAAAATGAAGAGGGAGGGAGGTCACGAAGTCTAAAACAAAACAATTATTCAATCCACACAGGGACAAAGGAGAGAGATGGCTTTCTATGCCTTAACCGGCTCTAAACCAGCAGATTGTGTGCATGTCTGCGTGTGTTTTCACGTGTGTGTGTGTGTGTGTGTGTGTGTGTATGGAGTTGCGAAGTGGGAGGGATTATTTTAGGTGCCCACGGCACAATCATCACCCCGTCATATAATCGGTTAAAAAGCTAGGCTACAGTTAGAACAGAATAACCAAACAACTACCAATCAAGTTACGTCAATATCAAAGGATTTATTGCTAAATATGAAGATCGATGGGGTTTCCGCAAATATATGTAGGCTACACACACTCAAGCGATGCAACTGACTTAAGGTAAAGCGCGCAACACTAACATATTATCTATCACCGTTGTTATGGTGAATTTCTCAGCAAAGTTACTTAGTTAGGTTTAGGCAACAAAACTACTTAGGTTTGAGAAAAGATGGGTTAAAATAAGTACGTAAGTAGCATTACGTGATAAATAAGTCAACGTTGACTCCTTGAAAAATCAGCTTCAGTTGCTAAATGCTACTAGCTAACGTTTTGTTTCCACCCGTCGGTGCTGGAGAGTTAGCGTTCGGTGGGTTTTTAGAGCTTTTTCGTCAACATCTGACCGCTGCTGCATAAAACACTGATGAGAGCGGTGAGAGACAACCAAAACAGGATAGCAGCTTTTTTTTTTTGAATTTTCCAAACGGCCACCGTCAGCCTAACACCCAGTGATTGCCAATATATTCGTGCAGGTGTGTGTACGCAGTTAAGAAACGTTAAACTGACACGAGAGTGTAGTTTTACAACATTGCTGATTTGATTCCGCTGGGAACCGTTCAAGAATAAAGAGTCATCCTTAATATTGCAGCATTAATGCATGAATACAGGCCCTGCTACCGTGCCTGCCAACGTAACTGCACTGTGAGTGCTACAATGGAGAAACAGAGAGGAAAATGATTATGTGTGAGAGAGAGAGTGAAAAGAAATACTATCACCTTTCTCATTTGCGGACCTGGAGGGAATTGATGGCAGAAGAAGAAAGGAGAAAATGAAGAAAGAGGGGGTGGAGAGGTGGAGGAAATAGTGAGAGGAGGGGGAATGGGGACAGATCAATCAGGGCCAAGACAACAGGCCTACTTTCAGCAAGCACTCCAGAGTCCAGCGCACTATTTTCCATCCTCACTGCCAGGGACAGAGAGTCAGAGAGGAAGGGAAAAGAAATACGGAGAGACAGCAGAAAGGCATGAGAGCTAAGGCTATAAGCTAACGTTTCCTTTCCATTTGTTTCCCTCTTTAAACTAAATGGATTCCATGTGATAGAACAATATAAACTCCCTTGTTTAAAAATTGTCTGTACAACAAACTCTGTCCTCCCCAGGATATATTATACAACAGCACAGCATATTAAGAAAAGCAGTGACACTGTTCTCTTTTCCTCTCCCATGAGGATAAAATCAGCCCATTTTTGCCAGGGGGTAAGAAAACAGAGAATCAGCAGACTGCAAATAATCCCCCTGTAAAAACCATGTAGTCTCTTTTACCTTGACTGCCTCCATCCCTTAATTGGAATATGTATATATAACCTTTTCTAACATGCATACATAGACAATACAATTTAAAAATCACCATCTATGACCTTTACTGGGTCAACCGGCAGCAATCTTTACACCCATCAAGGCGGAGAGTGGTGTTAACTCACACGCTAATATGTAGCTTAAGTGAAACAGGAACTGTTCCAGAAGTGACACTTCAATTAGAAATCACATGGACATTTGTAGGACTGCAAATGACTAAACATCCAGCCAGGAACATGACCTTACTCAACAGTAGATCATGTCGTTTGTTTAACTCGTCTAGACAAGGATGGCAATTTTTAGCCAAGCTAGCAGCAGGGCGCTTGGCATGGCAATGGCAATGGTTGGTCTGTTGGTTGGTCATTCATAGTTATCCTTTAATTGTGCTACTGCCAATGTTCAACACTTTGGGCTAATTAAAAATACCTACAGCTACTTGCTAACATATAAGATAGTGAACGTGGTAAACATTGAACCTGCTTGATATCATCATACTATTGTTGTCATCAGCTGTAGCTTAAGGGCGTACAACATCACGATGGAAGTGATTCCCATTTTCACTTCCCACATAAGCTATTGCCACAATTTTGGGGTTGACACCATTTGTTGCACAGATTAAATGCTAGATTTAACTATTTTTCAACCACTCAAGAATTGATAAAATAGTCAAAAATCCCTCCAAAATACCACATTAAGACACCAAGACCTTGAGGAATAACAAATAAAAAGCCATGTTGTGATCTGGTAGGGCTTCCGTTCTGGAAACTGCTAACAAACACCCTTATTGTCAATATACCTAGGAAAGCCATACATCCTCTGAATGCCCCAGGTCTCTAGTTACTGGTTGTTATGAGGCTGTGAGTATTGTATAGGTCACTGCAGGTCATTTTAATAACCTGGTCTCACTATTTGAAATGAAAACTATGGGGTCTAACATCATCACACGTCAATACAATTGGGCTCATTCCCTCCTCAAGAGCTTTCCACTCGTACCCAATGTATGCAATTCCAAGACTGTTAAGGACAAATGACGTTAGAAGAGTGTTGGTGGAGAAGGTGGAAACCAATTTTTGATGAAAAGTAGGCTACACTCACTGCCTTGGCTGGTAAAGGCTGGATTTTAATATGCCGACGATTTAATGTTGTTTACATCGGAACAATTTCAACTTCCAAGTGCAAATGATGCTGTCGTAGACTCGTTTATCTTACAATATTGATCGATTTTTTTTCTTTTTTTCAAAGACCAATAAAGAAATGCTAAAATAAGAGATTTCAGTGAGTTATAGGAGCTAGTGGAACAACTACAACAGCTAACGATATAAATGTGCTTTTCTCTAATGGACAAAGATGCTTTAAACATTCCTTACCCTTATTTAATATGAACATTATACTCTGGATATATTTGAATATATTTGCTCATTGTGTGTAATTACTTTAAATTTATGTTTCTCATATATTTCTTGTGTGTATGTATGTTCATATCTATTAATATTCAACACATTTTTTTAACCTATGTACGGCCTATTTCAACATACTACCAGTTGCTGTTATTCTATTGAATCCTGATGCAACATTTCATCATTTTGCAGTATTTGATGTATATATTTTCTGCTGCGCAGTCTTAACCCACTTGTTTATATTACATTTTTCTTTCTTTTGCTTTATCTTATTACACCAAAGGCAGTGTGCCAACACCCCGACTGAAGAAAGCTCTCCAAAACCCCCAAGGGTTCAACAATTTTAATTTATAAAAACAGATTTTTATTTCTCAGTTTTGGAGCGATTACTCGCCTCCAGCATTTTCGCAGAAGCTTTTGCTTCCGTGGGAAAGTTTATTTTTGAGATTTCCTAAAAAGAGTTCAAAGCCAAAATGAATATCGAAATGTGTGGTTGTTGGCTGGTGAAGATTTCCATATTGTGCTGCATTTTGTTATGTTTCACTTTGCACTGCGGATAGCGTCCTCGCTGCAGGCAGGCCTAGGCTGGTGGGAGACTGGGAACACATATGGGTGCTGTCAGATGCTTTGACAGGCGACTCTGACAGGCCTGCAGTCAGTGCATTGTCCAACATTACAGAAGCCATCAATGCAGCAGTGCTTTTTGAATGTGCGTGTGTTATTCTTTTACGCATTTGTGGCACTTTCTGTTAGGACATGAATGTATTTAAGAGTTCCCACAGTATATGTGTGTGTGTGTGTGTGTGTGTGTGTGTGGGTGGAGTGCTGGAGTGTGTATTTTTCAGCTGTGTGGCTTCATCATAACCATGGTTTCGCTGTTTGTTATGACTGTCTACTGCTATGTTGCTGTCCAGCATCTCCGAGCAACGCACATACACACACACAGAGGCATGGACACACTGATGCAATAGCAAAAACTTTGACAGGAGGTATTTATCACTCAGTTTGCCTTTTAAACCAGGAGCGTGTGTGTGTGTTTTTTGTGTGTGTGTGTTTGTGTGGGGTAGATGGACGTGTCAAAAACTACAGGACTTTCACCCAGCACACCGTTGTTAGTGTCCCGTACAACCCAAATTCAATATGGACTTATTTCAAGTTAAGTACGCAAGTTAAGTACGTTATGTAAAGTTACGTAACTTAGCTTACTTAACTACAGAACAAACATAGGCTGCTTATTTTAACCCCAACCACAATATTTTACTAAACTCAGTGAAGTCATTTTGTTGCCCAAATCTAACCTAAGTTGTTTCCTGTGAACAAGGAAGTTTATTTTGAAAAGACAGTGAAAATTGATACATGCCGAACTAATTTTTTTATTTAATGTAATTTAACCAGGCGGTCCCTTAAGATTAAAATCTCTTTTACAAGGGAAACGTCCCGTCCATGTCTCCTACATGAATCATTAACTGGTGTGGATGCTAACTTTGTTTTGTCGGGGACATGCAGCTTTAGCATCAGCCTTTTAGCACGATATCATGTAGGTAGCCATCAAATTAATATTTTAGAACCTTTTTACATGATTCTCATTTTAAAGTGAGTCAGCTGTAAACATTTAAAAAGTTAGCAGGAAACAGCGTTTCCGACCAACTCCATGAGCTAATGTTAGCTTAATTAACTCGCTAGCTACAGCTGACACATCTCTTAGCAACAGCGTTTGTCTACCTCTGGCTGAAATAAAGGACCCATTGTTTCAAAAAATGACTGAGAATTTTGATGGTAAATTGGCCACAGTCTCACTGTTAACTGCATATGTGTTGCGTGAGGCCAGAGAGCTTGACAGGTGTAGCAACCGTTAGCTGAGCGAATGGTCAAGTCATCAAATTCTTTTAACATTTGCTTGAAAGTTGGCATTTTGGGAGATGTAGGAACTCACTGAATGACACAGACGAGGCTTAAGGCAAAGTGCATCCGTTAAAGAAAAGTAAAGAGAAAAAATTATTATGAGGTGGATACCAGACGCACTAAGTGGAAAGTTTTCCCCACAAAGGTCAGTCTCGATGACACCTTTAAAATTTAACGAAGGGATTTCCGTCGTGTATGTCTATTTTCCATGTGACAGAGGGGGGGGGGGGGGGGGCAGGTCTGATGATGTTATGGAGTCAAAAGGTCACAGTCAGAGGCTGCTGGACAGATGTGGACGAATGTGTTTTTGTTCTTTTTGGGGAAGAGGCCAGTCATTGTACGGCGCTTATCAACAATATCAATAATACATAACTTTTTTTAATTTTATATGTTCCATCCTTGTCTCTCTTTCCTCTCTCTTGAAATGTTTCGCGTTATCGTTTCTCTGACCGAACTTTTCTTCTTGTTGACCGCAACTTCGCCACGCCTTTGTGTTAATGCATGTGAGTGGATATCAGCTTCCATGGTGTTACACCCCTCTCACAACAGGTACATAGTGCCTTTAAAAGCTCTTTCTCCATGTGTGTGTTCTCCATGTGTGTGTATGTGAGAGAGAGAGATAGAGAGAGAGAGAGAGAGAGAGAGAGAGAGAGAGAGAGAGAGAGAG